>NC_041382.1:574977293-574984542 GCF_002162155.2 Triticum dicoccoides
AGCGGCGCCCGACTGGCCCCTATGGGTCAATGACAAGGGGGCCCCCAGCACCCAGAACGTTTTCTTAAAAAAATTAAATAAAAATAAAAAATTAAGTAATAATAAAATTAATTAATTAATTAATTAACTTAATTAATTCTGATTAAATTAACTAACTAAGATTAATTAATCTAATGATTAATTAACCTAATTAACTAGTGTTAATTAACTAACTAACAGAGAATGACAATGGGGCTCACCCGTAATTAATACTAATTAGGTTAATTAAATTGTTTAATTAAAATGTGTCACTAACCAGTGGGACCCAGTGGTCAGGTTGACCAGTCAACCCTGTTGACTGCTGAAGTCAGCATGACATCATGCTGATGTCATAAACACAATTTTAAATTAATTTAAATAATTAAATAAATTTCAGAAATTAATAAAATCTTTAGAAAATCATATATTTTAAACCGTAGCTCGGATGGGAAAACTTTGTACATGAAAGTTGCTCAGGTAGACGAGACGAATCCGGATACGCAGCCCGTTCGTCCGCCATGCATCCCTAGCATAGCAAACAACAACTTTCCCCCCTCCGGTTCGTTTGTCCGAAAACGCGAAACACCGGGGATACTTTCCCGGATGTTCCTCCCCTTCACCGGTACCACCTCGTACCGCGTTAGGGCACACCTAGCATCACGCTTAGTCATGTCATGCATCGTCATGCATTTGTTTGCATTATATTTATTGTTTCTTCCCTCCTCTTCTCTCGCTAGACATCGAGACCGACGCCGCTGCTACCCAGTACGACTACGGTGTTGACGACCCCTCTCTCTTGCCAGAGCAACCAGGCAAGCCCCCCCCCTTGATCACCAGATATCGCCTACTCTTCTCTATACTACTTGCATTAGAGTAGTGTAGCATGTTACTGCTTTCCGTTAATCCTATTCTGATGCATAGCCTGTCATTGTTGTTACAATTGTTGATACCTTAACTACAATCCTAAATGCTTAGTATAGGATGCTAGTGTTCCATCAGTGGCCCTACACTCTTGTCCGTCTGCCATGCTATACTACTGGGCCGTGCTCACTTCGGGAGGTGAACACGGACATATACTATATACTTTACACTGTTACATTACCGGTGATAATGTTTGGAGATGGGGGTTGAAGGGGCAGGTGGCTCCATCCCGGTAGAGGTGGGCGTGGGTTCCCGACGGCCCCCGACTGTTACTTTGTGGCGGCGCGACAGGGCAGGTTGAGACCACCTAGGAGAGAGGTGGGCCTGGCCCTGGTCAGTGTTCGCGGATACTTAACATGTTTAACGAGATCTTGGTATTTGATCTGAGTCTGGCTATTGGCCTATACGCACTAACCATCTACGCCAGGACAGTTATGGGCACTTGACGTCGTGGTATCAGCCGAAGCCTTCGTGACGTCAGCGACTGAGTGGCGCACGCCGGATTGGACCGTAAGCCTGCTCTTGTATTAAGGGGGCTAGTTCTGCTTCCGGCCGCGTACGCAACGTGCAGGTGTGCAATGGGCGATGGGCCCAGACCCCTGCGCCATAGGATTTAGACCGGCGTGCTGACCTCTCTGTTGTGCCTAGGTAGGGCTGCGACATGTTGATCTACCGAGGCCGGGCATGACCCACGGAAGTGTGTCCGGCCAAATGGGATCGAGCGTGTTGGGATATGTGGTGCACCCCTGTAGGGAAGTTAATCTATTCGAATAGCCGTGATCTTCGGTAACAGGACGACTTGGAGTTGTACCTTGACCTTATGACAACTAGAACCGGATACTTAATAAAACACACCCTTCCAAGTGCCAGATACAACCGGTGATCTCTCTCTCACAGGGCGACGAGGGGAGGATCGTCGGTTAGGATTGTGCTACACAATGCTACTTGATGCTACTTGGTGAACTTGCCATCTACTCTCTCCTACATGCTGCAAGATGGAGGTGGCCAAAAGCGTAGTCTTCGACAAGATTAGTTATCCCCCTCTTATTCTGGCGTTTTGCAGTTCAGTCCACATATGATACCCTTATTCCATTTCATACCCATGCATATGTAGTGTAGCTCCTTGCTTGCGAGTACTTTGGATGAGTACTCACGGTTGCTTTCTCCCCTTTCCTTTCTTTCTGGTTGTCGCAACCAGATGCTGGAGTCCAGGAGCCAGACGCCACCGTTGATGATGACTACTACTACTCGGGAGGTGCCTACTACCACGTGCAGCCCGCTGACGGCGACCAGGAGTAGTTTAGGAGGATCCCAGGCAGGAGGCCTGCGCCTCTTTCGATCTGTATCCCATTTTGTGTTAGCCTTCTTAAGGCAAACTTGTTTAACTTATGTCTGTACTCAGATATTGTTGCTTCCACTGACTCATCTTTGATCGAGCTCTTGTATTCAAGCCTTCAAGGCCCCTGTCTTGTAATATAAAGCTTGTATTATTTTAATTTGTGTCTAGAGTTGTGTTGTGATATCTTCCCATGAGTCCTTGATCTTGATCGTACACATTTGCGTGTATGCTTAGTGTAGGGTCAAATCGGGGGCGTCACAAGTTGGTATCAGAGCCGACTGCCTATAGGAATCCCCCTTTCCAATTCCTTGGCCGAAGTCGAGTCTAGTCACTGAAAAACTTTTTACTAACATGGTTGTGCGGCTTACGGGCCCACGTCGCCATCTGGGTGGTATTAGAATCTTTTACTCCTGGACCTATACTCTGGGATTCTAACTTCTCTTCTATTCGGGTTAAATGGTTTTGCTAACTCTAACTCTAGGTTCTCGTAAATACTTCACCCGGAGAGCCCCTTATCACAAATGATCGCCTACTGCACCAGAAGATTTCGAAGTTACTCTCCGATACTCTTTTGAGACTTTGTGCCCATTGCTTTTGCAATTCCCTACCACTGTTATATCATTACTGATAACTACATACACTTGCCTTTTCAATCCCATGGATCTTGTTATTACAAGATACCCTAAAAATTCTCTCTATTGTTCCGAGAATACTTTGTGCCTACTGCCTTGCAGTTCATTAAACACATGGACACCCCTACGGATTATTCCTTGCACATACCGAGTATCCTCCCATCCCCGGTTGTTTATGTGTTCACTAAGGTCTTCGAAATAATATTCGATCTTCCGAAAATCCTTAGCAACTTATTGCTCTTGAAATTCTTGCTTACTTGCATAATGGTTAATCCCATAAGTATAGTACTCTTATTGGCAGCCTTTGTCACTATCATTTTGAGTCCATTGATTCAAAATATTGCGAATGCTCGCAATCCTCGATCAGATCCAAGAATTCATCCTTTCGGCTCAGACGTCATTTTAAACATGAGCTGGAGCTCGACCAATCAAATTGTTGTCAATTTTACCCCTAAGCCTACTCAACTTATCCATCCTTGATCAGAGCGTTGCTTCTGATCCCCTGGTTTGGAAATCATAAGTCTTTTGCATTTGAACTTTGAATTAGTCAGTTGTTTCTATAATCAGATCTCCTTGCATTTTCTTCCTCTGGTTGAGTGCTGATGCTCACATCAGATCCCTTGTGGACCATCGGTTCCTTTGTTGGATTTTATCCGACAGTGTCCTTCATATTGAATAACCTTGTGAGCCTTTCCATGGGTATACAATACCTTTGGTAAATTGTATCATCTGCTTTTGAATAATGCTCTACTTTCGAGCTGGTGCTGTTTATTATTGAAGCTTGCGGAATATGTTTCCATGATACCCCGATGGGTTGAACCTATGCCTTCCTTATTATGTGTGAACTCAAAAGTTTTCACGAGTCATGCTCATCTGGTATTTTGCTAAATAAAATTTCTACACTACATCGTCATCAAAAGCAAGAAGTAAAATGAATGGTTATGCGTTGAACAAGTGGGAGTCGACCTTGAACCCTGTGTTCATGCCCATGGACACGATGTATACCTTATCATGGAAGCTGCTCTTAAATATAATTACCCCCTTGTTATAAGTTCATCTTGGATATGTGGTTCAATCATTTATGATCGTGGTTTCTGACCATATTGTTCTTCTTTGATCCCATTTCTCGGACAAGTTTAAGCACTTGTCTTCTGCAGGGCAATACCCTAGTCCAACCTCTACTTTGACCTGTCGTCGAGTATTACCCCCCTGGTATCTCGAGATTATCATAGAACTGCATAACTTCTTATGAGTTCTTCATCAAGTACTACATTCTCACTGATTCCATTTTTTTCACGGGCTCTGAGTTATTAAACACTCATAGACACCGATAACTGAACCGAGTCCGCACTGCGGTTCAACAACTTTTAGTAATCTTCTTTACTTACAAGTTTGTACACAATCACGTCATTCCTAGCCTGATCGGCTATATCATTATCGTGCTAAATTTTTAATTGTGCTACCTGGTCCTTCCTCTCAGCACATGATTTTTGACGATGAGCTAATCTTACATCGAACTTCCTCATCATATAATTTCTCCTTGAACATCAAGCTTGATTTCAAGTTTGTGTCGTACCTATGGTTTCAATAACTTCTTGCTTCATCATTTCGTTGACTTGATGTCATCGCCGATCGGTTACATCTTCTTGAAACCTCTCGACAAATGTGTCGTGATCACCATCAACATTTTGACCCCTTCCAAGATATCAATTGAATTCATGATGAGAAGTACCCTCCTTTCCCTCGATGATTTGTGTTATCATCGACCACTTTATTGCCTTCCCTCCAACACAAACTTGTACATGTTATGGAGCTCCTTGCTATCCAGAATTTGTTCTTTACCTTGGAGTATTACCATCTTTTACGTCAAGAATGTCGTGAGAAATTCACCACCCTTAAGAATTCTAGATACAAGTGATACTTATTAACATCACCATTCTTTCTTGGTCCTCGTGTTGTTTCTAACCGGAATACCGACAAATGGTCTGTGATGTGGAATTTTTAAACTTCTAGCAACCCTATTGCTTTGAAGTTAATGGTCGATATTTCATTCTTAGACCATTGGTTATCGAATCACCATTCTAACATTGATCATGCTACCTAAGCCCATATTTTGGGTGCACTTTTCAACCAATGTTTAATGGTGTATGTTTTCCTTGAGCATACCTCATTATATCATATGGTCTGTCCAATGCTATCTCCTTGTTGTGGAAAACCATCTTTTGAAAATCTCATTGAATTGTCATTAAGTTCATCAGCCACCTCGTCGTCCTCTCCTTGGTTTAATGATGAACTCTTGTTTTGGAACTCGTTTCCATAGTTCATTTCCCGAGAATCATACAATGTCTTATCGTCAATTTGTGTCGCACCTTTTCTTCTCAGGCATCCTGAGTCTGAGGTAACATGGCCCCAATCAGATCTGAAACTCGGTCAGATATGATGGTTAGAACAAATTTCCAAGAGTATAACATTGGTCTTTATATGACCCTGTAAGGTGATGTCGTGCCTAACACACCTGGCCGGAGGACCTATTGTTGTAGTTTCCATTTTCAAGGTTAGCCATTCTGCCATGAGGAAATTGGAAGACTTATTCTATGAGCTGTCCTGATGGATCATTGGGTATCCAAAGTATGACCTTTGCCTGGAGACCATGTCAATGCTATCTCGAAGCATGACTGTGGTACTCCGATTTTACAATAGGAGCATTTGAAGCACAATGCTAAATTTTCTTTATCCATTATCCAAACACCGTTGTATGGGTAATGTCATGAAATTTTTCTCCCCTTACCTAAAGAGTTTTCTACATTATATCCTGTCATGGATAATATGTTCTGCTTGTCTTTGGGAAGAATATACCCTTGAAATTTGTGTTTAAACACATTTTCCTTTCCATTGTTCTGTTTAAACCTGATAATCATTTTTCCTTTACATTGGTTTGTTTAAACCTTCTTATGATCTATATGGTATAAGCAGTTGTACCACTCTGTTAGAAAGACCCTCTTACTTTTGTTGATGGCATTCCGGTAACCACCGATGGACGAGAATCTTGCCTACTGGTCCGCCTCGTTCAACGAGCAGGAAGATGGTTCTCTTCGTCCCCCGCCCTTGGTACTGATGTGTTGCCGACATGACCGACAGACTATCCTTTGACATGCCTTGCTTACAAGATCGTGCAGGATGTCACCGACCTTCCTACTTTTAACCACATGGTGGGCCCATAACCCACAGTTCCACAGGATCAAAACCGACTCTCCTGTACACCCCTTGTTCCTAAAGTTATTCCTCGTGTGTGGCCTCGTATGTAATTCACGGGCCACCGTCCTAGTGATATATTCTGGTATCAGACGCAATACTTGTTCACATTGCTCTGAACCCCTTTCACCTTCTGATTAGGCATCGAACGCTTGCCTATCCGTTTGAAAATTCTCATGGTACCTTCTTACTTTGCTCTCGATATCTTCTTAAGTTCCAATTCGGGAGATACTTATGCTTCTTCCACAGAGTTAACCGTCTGATGCTCGATCTTGTTAGAATCCGTCCTTATAGAGTTTTCCCTTCTTACCATTTCATAAATACGGTGAAGATCCTGAAGGAAAGACGACAACTCCATCATGATGACCTGAAGCAGAGAAATGAAGACATCAATGTAATGGACCGACCTCTTCGAGGAGAGCAACTAGGACCGAGAAGAATCGTGAGAATTTCGTAACCATATTCCTTCCACCTTACAACCGCTCCTAAATCTCGGGACGAGATTTCTTGTAGTGGAGGAGAATTGTGACGCCCGGGTAATTAAGCTACAGTAACCCTCTAGAAATGATGCCACGTCACCTCGGTTAGTGTTGATAATCTCACGTTAGTTCGGAACCGGTTCAAAATTCAAATTCAAAATATGGCAAACAACAAAGTTTTCAAACATTAAAACAAAAATGTTCGGACGGTGCCAAATATTACATAGGTAATTATAGTGAAGAAAGCATATGTTTAGAATATACTTAAATGCCCTAAATTAAACAAAACAAAAAAGGAAAATAAATAAAAGAAAAGAAAACACAAAAAAATAGAAAACAAAACTAACAAAAAAAAGACGAAAGGAGCCCCCCCACTGGGCCAACTGGCCCAACTGGCCATCATGCCGACTAGGCCGGCCCACCCCCACGCCTCCATAACCCCCCCACGACACCCAAACCCTAACCGTCGCCCCACGTCGCCACTCCCGCTCCCGATCCGATCTGGATCGGGGACCAACCTCCCCACTCCCCTCGCTCCTCGCCGCCCCCCCGATTTCGATCGGGGGCACCCGAGCCCGCCGCCCCAGGGCGACCCCCCGACCTCGCCT
>NC_041382.1:574985115-575000387 GCF_002162155.2 Triticum dicoccoides
CTGGCCCCTATGGGTCAATGACAAGGGGGCCCCTAGCGCCCAGAACGTTTTCTTAAAAAAAATAAAAATAATAAGTAATAATAAAAATAAAATTAATTAATTAATTAATTAATTAAGTTAATTAATTCTGATTAAATTAACTAACTAAGATTAATTAATCTAATGATTAATTAACCTAATTAACTACTGTTAATTAACTAACTAACAGAGAATGACAGTGGGGCCCACCCCTAATTAATACTAATTAGGTTAATTAAATTGTTTAGTTAAAATGTGTCACTGACCAGTGGGACCCGCTGGTCAGGTTGACCAGTCAACCCTGTTGACTGCTGACGTCAGCATGACATCATGCTGATGTCATAAACACAATTTTGAATTAATTTAAATAATTAAATAAATTTCAGAAATTAATAAAATCTTTAGAAAATCATATATTTTAAATCGTAGCTCAGATGGGAAAACTTTGTACATGAAAGTTGCTCAGGACGACGAGACGAATCCGGATACGCAGCCTGTTCATCCGCCACGCATCCCTAGCATAGAAAACACGCAACTTTCCCCCCTCCGGTTCGTCTGTCCGAAAACGCGAAACAACGGGGATACTTTCCCGGATGTTCCTCCCCTTCACCGGTACCACCTCGTACCACGTTAGGGCACAACTAGCATCACGCTTTGTCATGTCATGCATCGTCATGCATTTGTTTGCATTATATTTATTGTTTCTTCCCCCTCTTCTCTCGCTAGACATTGAGACCGACGCCGCTGCTACCCAGTACGACTACGGTGTTGACGACCCCTCTCTCTTGCCAGAGCAACCAGGCAAGCCCCCCCCCCCTTGATCACCAGATATCGCCTACTCTTCTCTATACTACTTGCATTAGAGTAGTGTAGCATGTTACTACTTTCCTTAATCCTATTCTGATGCATAGCCTGTCATTGTTGTTACAACTGTTGATACCTTAACTACAATCCTAAATGCTTAGTATAGGATGCTAGTGTTCCATCAGTGGCCCTACACTCTTGTCCGTCTGCCATGCTATACTACTGGGCCGTGATCACTTCGGGAGGTGAACACGGACATATACTATATACTTTACACTGTTACATTACCGGTTATACTGTTTGGAGATGGGGGCTGAAGGGGCAGGTGGCTCCATCCCGGTAGAGGTGGGCCTGGGTTCCCGACGGCCCCCGACTGTTACTTTGTGGCGGAGCGACAGGGCAGGTTGAGACCACCTAGGAGAGAGGTGGGCCTGGCCCTGGTCGGTGTTCGTGGATACTTAACACGTTTAACGAGATCTTGGTATTTGATCTGAGTCTGGCTATTGGCCTATATGCACTAACCATCTACGCGGGGACAGTTATGGGCACTCGACGTCGTGGTATCAGCCGAAGCCTTCGTGACGTCAACGACTGAGTGGCGCGCGCCGGATTGTACCGTAAGCCTGCTCTTGTATTAAGGGGGCTAGTTCTGCTTCCGTCCGCGTACGCAACATGCAGGTGTGCAATGGGCGATGGGCCCAGACCCCTGCGCCATAGGATTTAGACCGGCGTGCTGACCTCTCTGTTGTGCCTAGGTAGGGCTGCGACGTGTTGATCTTCCGAGGCCGGGCATGACCCAGGAAAGTGTGTCCGGCCAAATGGGATCGAGCGTGTTGGGATATGTGGTGCACCCCTGCAGGGAAGTTAATCTATTCGAATAGCCGTGATCTTCGGTAACAGGACGACTTGGAGTTGTACCTTGACCTTATGACAACTAGAACCAGATACTTAATAAAACACACCCTTCCAAGTGCCAGATACAACCGGTGATCTCTCTCTCACAGGGCTACGAGGGGAGGATCGTCGGTTAGGATTATGCTATACAATGCTACTTGATGCTACTTGGTGAACTTACCATCTACTCTCTCCTACATGCTGCAAGATGGAGGTGGCCAGAAGTGTAGTCTTCGACATGATTAGTTATCCCCCTCTTATTCTGGCATTCTGCAGTTCAGTCCACATATGATACCCTTATTCCATTTGATACCCATGCATATGTAGTGTAGCTCCTTGCTTGCGAGTACTTTGGATGAGTACTCACGGTTGCTTTCTCCCCCCTTTTCCCCCTTTCCTTTCTTTCTGGTTGTCTCAACTAGATGCTAGAGTCCAGGAGCCAGACGCCACCGTTGATGACGACTACTACTACTCGGGAGGTGCCTACTACTACGTGCAGCCCGCTGACGGCGACCAGGAGTAGTTTAGGAGGATCCCAGGCAGGAGGCCTGCGGCTCTTTCGATCTATATCCAATTTTGTGTTAGCCTTCTTAAGGCAAACTTGTTTAACTTATGTCTGTACTCAGATATTGTTGCTTGCACTGACTCATCTTTGATCGAGCTCTTGTATTCGAGCCTTCGAGGCCCCTGGCTTGTAATATAAAGCTTGTATTATTTTAATTTGTGTCTAGAGTTGTGTTGTGATATCTTCCTGTGAGTCCTTGATCTCGATCGTACACATTTGCGTGTATGATTAGTGTATGGTCAAATCGGGGGCGTCACAAGATTGATATTGGTGATGCGTAAATTTTTTTAAAATTCTGCTACGTTCCCCAACAGTGGAATCAGAGCCAGGTCTATGCGTAGTTTCTATGCACAAGTAGAACACAAGTTGTTGTGGGCGTTGATTTTGTCAATTTACTTGTCGTTACTAGTATTATCTTGATTCGGCAGCATCGTGGGATGAAGCGGCCCGGACCGACCTTACACGTACGCTTACGTGAGACTGGTTCCACCGACTGACATGCACTAGTTGCATAAGGTGGCTAGCGGGTGTCTGTCTCTCCCACTTCAGTCAGATCGGATTTGATGAAAAGGGTCATTATGGAGGGTAAATAGAAATTGGCATATCACGTTGTGGTTTTGGCGTAGGTAAGAAACGTTCTTGCTAGAATCCTATAGCAGCCACGTAAAAAACTTGCAACAACAATTAGAGGACGTCTAACTTGTTTTTGCAGCATGTGCCATGTGATGTGATATGGCCAAAAGGATGTGATGAATGATATATGTGATGTATGAGATTGCTCATGTTCTTGTAATAGGAATCACGACTTGCATGTCGATGAGTATGACAACCGGAAGGAGCCATAGGAGTTGTCTTAATTTATTTATGACATGCATGTCAACATAAACATCATGTAATTACTTTACTTTATCGCTAACCGTTAGCCATAGTAGTAGAAGTAATAGTTGACGAGACAACTTCATGAAGACACGATGATGGAGATCATGGTGTCATGCCAATGATGACGATGATCATGGTGCCTCGAAGATGGAGAACAAAAGGAGCAAAATGATATTGGCCATATCATGTCACTATTTGATTGCATGTGATGTTTATCATGTTTTACATCTTATTTGCTTAGAACGACGGTAGCTTAAATAAGATGATACCTCACAATAATTTCAAGAAAGTGTTCCCCCTAACTGTGCACCGTTGCAAGGTTCGTTGTTTCGAAGAACCACGTGATGATCGGGTGTGATAGATTCTAACATTCGAATACAACGGGTGTAAGCCAGATTTACACACGCAATACACTTAGGTTGACTTGACGAGCCTAGCATGTACAACACGGAAGACCGAAAGGTCAAACATGAGTCATATAGAAGATACGATCAACATGAAGATGTTCACCGATGATGACTAGTCCGTCTCACGTGATGATCGGACACAGCCTAGTTGACTCAGATCATGTATCACTTAGATGACTAGAGGGATGTCTATCTGAGTGGGAGTTCATTAAATAATTTGATTAGATGAACTTAATTATCATGAACTTAGTCTAAAAACCTTTGCAAAATGTCTTGTAGATCAAATGTCCAACGCTCATGTCAACCTCAACTTCAACGCGTTCCTAGAGAAAACCAAGCTGAAAGATGATGGCAGCAACTATACGGACTGGGTCCGGAACCTGAGGATCATCCTCATAGCTGCCAGGAAAGCATATGTCCTAGAAGCACCGCTAGGTGGAGCACCCATCCCAGAGAACCAATATGTTATGAACGCTTGGCAGTCACGTGCTGATGAGTACTCCCTCGTTCAGTGCGGCATGCTTTACAGCTTAGAACTGGGGCTCCAAAAGCGTTTTGAGCAACACGGAGCATATGAGATGTTCAAAGAGCTGAAAATGGTTTTCCAAGCTCATGCCCGGGTCGAGAGATATGAAGTCTCCGACAAGTTCTACAGTTGTAAGATGGAGGAAAATAGTTCTGTCAGTGAGCACATACTCAAAATGTCTAGGTTGCACAACCGCTTGTCCCAGCTGGACATTAACCTCCCGGACGAGGCGGTCATTGACAGAATCCTTCAGTCGCTCCCACCTAGCTACAAGAGCTTTGTGATGAACTACAATATGCAGGGGATGGTGAAAACTATTCCTGAAGTATTTTCAATGCTGAAATCAGCGGAGGTGGAAATCAAAAGGGAACATCAAGTGTTGATGGTCAATAAAACCACTAGTTTCAAGAAAGGCAAGGGTAAGAAGAACTTCAAGAAGGACGGCAAGGGAGTTGCCGCGGCCGGTAAACCAGTTGCCAGGAAGAAGTCAAAGAATGGACCCAAACCTGAGACTGGGTGCTTTTATTGCAAGGGAAAGGGACACTGGAAGCGGAACTGCCCCAAATACTTAGCGGACAAGAAGGTCAGCAACACTAAAGGTATATGTGATATACATGTAATTGAGTGTACCTTATCAGTACTTGTAGTAGCTCCTGGGTATTTGATACCGGTGCCGTTGCTCATATTTGTAACTTAAAACAAGATCTGCGGAATAAGCGGAGACTGGCGAAGGACGAGGTGATGATGCGTGTCGGGAATGGTTCCAAGGTTGATGTGATCGCCGTCGGCACGCTACCTCTACATTTACCTACGGGATTAGTTTTAAACCTCAATAATTGTTATTTAGTGCTAGCTTTGAGCATGAACAGTGTATCTGGATCTCGTTTAATATGAGATGGCTACTCATTTAAATCCGAGAATAATGGTTGTTCTATTTATATGAGAGATATGTTTTATGGTCATGCCCCGCTGGTCAATGGTTTATTCTTAATGAATCTCGAACGTGATGTTACACATATTCATAGTGTGAATACCAAAAGATGTAAGATTGATAATGATAATCCCACATATCTGTGGCACTGCTGCCTTGGTCACATCGGTGTCAAACGCATGAAGAAGCTCCATACAGATGGACTTTTGGAGTCTCTTGATTTTGAATCATTTGACACGTGTGAACCATGCCTCATGGGTAAAATGACCAAGAATCCGTTCCCCGGAACAATGGAGCGAGCAACCAACTTATTGGAAATTATACATACTGATGTGTGCGGTCCAATGAGCGTTGAGGCTCGCGGTGGCTATCGTTATGTGCTCACTCTCACTGATGACTTAAGTAGATATGGGTATGTCTATTTGATGAAACACAAGTCTGAGACCGTTGAAAAGTTCAAGGAATTTCAGAATGAGGTAGAGAATCAACCTGACCGAAAGATAAAATTCTTACGATCATATCGTGGGGGAGAATATTTAAGTCACAAATTTGGTACGCACTTAAGGAAATGTGGAATCATTTCACAACTCACGCCGCCTGGAACACCTCAGCGTAACGGTGTGTCTGAACGTCGTAATCGCACTCTATTGGATATGGTGCGATCTATGATGTCACTCACTGATTTACCGCTATCATTTTGGGGATACGCTCTAGAGACAACTACATTCACTTTAAATAGGGCACCGTCTAAATCCGTTGAGATGACACCGTATGAATTATGGTTTGGGAAGAAACCTAAGTTGTCGTTTCTAAAAGTTTGGGGATGGGATGCTTATGTAAAGAAACTTCAACCTGAAAAGCTCGAACCCAAGTCGGTAAAATGCGTCTTCATAGGATACCCTAAGGAAACCATTGGGTATACCTTCTACCTCAGATCCGAAGGCAAGATCTTTGTTGCCAAGAACGGGTCCTTTCTGGAGAAAGAGTTTCTCTCGAGAGAAGTAAGTGGGAGGAAAGTAGAACTCGATGAAGTGCTGCCTCTTGAACATCAAAGTAGCTCAGCTCAGGAAGATGTTCATGTGGTGCCTGCACTGACTAGAGAGGAAGTTAATGATGATGATCAAGATACTTCAGATCAAGTTGCTACTGAACTTCGAAGGTCCACAAGGACACGTTCCACACCAGAATGGTATGGCAACCCTGTCCTAGTAATCATGTTGTTAGACAACGGTGAACCTTCGAACTATGAAGAAGCAATGGCGGGCCCAGATTCCAACAAATGGCTTGAAGCCATGCAATCTGAGATAGGATCCATTTATGAAAATGAAGTATGGACTTTGACAGACTTGCCTGATGATCGGCGAGCGATAGAGAATAAATGGATCTTTAAGAAGAAGATGGACGCGGATGGTAATGTTACCATCTATAAGGCTCGACTTGTCGCTAAGGGTTATCGACAAGTTCAAGGGGTTGACTAGATGAGACCTTGTCACCCGTAGCGAAGCTGAAGTCCGTCCAAATCATGTTGGCAATTGCCGCATACTATGATTATGAGATATGGCAAATGGACGTCAAAACAGCATTCCTTAATGGCTTTCTTAAGGAAGAATTGTATATGATGCAGCCGGAAGGTTTTGTCGATCCTAAGAATGGTAACAAGGTATGCAAGCTCCAGCGCTCCATCTATGGGCTGGTGCAAGCATCTCGGAGTTGGAACATTCACTTTAATGAAATGATCAAAGCGTTTGGGTTTCTGAAGACTTATGGAGAAGCATGCGTTTACAAGAAAGTGAGTCGGAGCTCTGTAGCATTTCTCATATTATATGTGGAAGACATACTTTTGATGGGAAATGATATAGAACTTTTGGACAGTATTAAGGCCTACTTGAATAAGTGTTTTTCAATGAAGGACCTTGGAGAAGCTGCTTACATATTAGGCATCAAGATCTATAGAGATAGATCGAGACGCCTCATAGGTCTTTCACAAAGCACATACCTTGATAAGATATTGAAGAAGTTCAATATGGATCAGTCCAAGAAGGGGTTCTTGCTTGTGTTGCAAGGTGTGAAATTGAGCTCAGCTCAATGTCCGACCACGGCAGAGGATAGAGGAAAGATGAGTGTCGTCCCCTATGCCTCAGCCATAGGGTCTATCATGTATGCCATGCTATGTACCAGACCTGATGTAAACCTTGCCGTGAGTTTGGTAGGAAGGTACCAAATTAATCCCGGCATGGAACACTGGACAGCGGTCAAGAACATCCTAAAGTACCTGAAAACGACTAAGGATATGTTTCTCGTATATGGAGGTGACAAGGAGCTCGTCGTAAAGGGTTACGTCGATGCTAGCTTCGACACAGATCTAGATGACTCTAAGTCACAAACCGGATACGTGTATATTTTGAATGGTGGGGCAGTAAGCTGGTGCAGTTGCAAGCAAAGCGTCGTGGCGGGATCTACATGTGAAGCGGAGTACATGGCAGCCTCGGAGGCAGCGCATGAAGCAATCTGGATGAAGGAGTTCATCACCGACCTAGGAGTCATACCCAATGCGTCGGGGCCGATCACTCTCTTCTGTGACAACACTGGAGCTATTGCCCTTGCCAAGGAGCCCAGGTTTCACAAGAAGACCAGGCACATCAAGCGTCGCTTCAACTCCATTCGTGAAAATTTTCAAGATGGAGACATAGATATTTGCAAAGTACATACGGATCTGAATGTCGCAGATCCGTTGACTAAACCTCTTCCGCGAGCAAAACATGATCAACACCAGAACTCTATGGGTGTTCGATTCATCACCATGTAACTAGATTATTGACTCTAGTGCAAGTGGGAGACTGTTGGAAATATGCCCTAGAGGCAATAATAAAATGATTATTATTATATTTCCTTGTTCATGATAATTGTCTATTATTCATGCTATAATTGTGTTATCCGGAAATCATAATACATGTGTGAATACATAGACCATAACATGTCCCTAGTGAGCCTCTAGTTAACTAGCTTGTTGATCAATAGATAGTCATGGTTTCCTGACTATGGACATTGGATGTCATTGATAACGGGATCACATCATTAAGAGAATGATGTGATGGACAAGACCCAATCCTAAGCATAGCACAAGATCGTGTAGTTCGTCTGCTAGAGCTTTTCCAATGTCAAGTATCATTTCCTTAGACCATGAGATCGTGTAACTCCCGGATGCCGTAGGGGTGATTTGGGTGTACCAAACATCACAATGTAACTGGGTGACTATAAAGGTATTCTACAGGTATCCCCGAAAGTATCTGTTGGGTTGACACGGATTGAGACTGGAATTTGTCACTCCGTATGACGGAGAGGTATCTCTGGGCCCACTCGGTAATGCATCATCACAATGAGCTCAATGTGACCAAGTGTTTGGTCACGGGATCATGCATTATGGTACGAGTAAAGTGACTTGCCGGTAACGAGATTGAACGAGGTATTGGGATACCGACAATCGAATCTCGGGCAAGTAACATACCGATTGACAAAGGGAATTGAATACGGGATTGATTGAATCCTCGACATCGTGGTTCATCCGATGAGATCATCATGGAACATGTGGGAGCCAACATGGGTATCCGGATCCCGCTGTTGGTTATTGACCGGAGAGTCATCTCGGTCATGTCTGCGTGTCTCCCGAACCTGTAGGGTCTACACACTTAAGGTTCGGTGACGCTAGGGTTGTAGAGATATTAGTATGTGGTAACCTGAAAGTTGTTCGGAGTCCTGGATGAGATCCCGGACATCACGAGGAGTTCCGGAATGGTCCGGAGGTGAAGATTTATATATAGGAAGTCCAGTTTCGGCCATCGGGAAAGTTTCGGGGGTAATCGGTATTGTACCGGGACCACCGGAAGGGTCCCGGGGGTCCACCGGGTGGGGCCACCTATCCAGGAGGGCCCCATGGGCTTAAGTGGGAGGGGAACCAGCCCCTGGTGGGCTGGTGCGCCCCCATGGGCCTCCCCCTGCGGCTAGGGTTGGAAACCCTAGGGGTGGGGGGCGCCCCACCTGACTTGGGGGGCAAGTTCCCCCCTTGGCCGCCGCCCCCCCCTTGGAGATTGGATCTCCTAGGGCCGGCGCCCCCCTAGGGGCCCTATATATAGTGGGGGGAGTGAGGGCAGCCGCACCCAAGTCCCTGGCGCCTCCCTCTCCCCTCGTAACACCTCTCCCTCTCGTTGGAGCTTGGCGAAGCCCTGCCGAGATCACCGCTGCTGCCACCACCATGCCGTCGTGCTGCTGGATCTCCATCAACCTCTCCTTCCCCTTGCTGGATCGAGAAGGAGGAGACATCTTCCCAATCGTACGTGTGTTGAATGCGGAGGTGCCGTCCGTTCGGCGCTCGGTCATCGGTGATCTGGATCACGACGAGTATGACTCCATCAACCCCGTTCTCTTGAACGCTTCCGCTCGTGATCTACAAGGGTATGTAGATGCACTCCCCTCTCCCTCGTTGCTAGATGACTCCATAGATTGATCTTGGTGATGCGTAGAAAATTTTAAAATTCTTCTACGTTCCCCAACAGGCAGCTCACATCGCCATGGGACATATTGGAGAAGTTTACCGCAATGATCTCAAGGATACTATCTACCAGATTTGTGGGCGCTGAGATGAGCACTGGGAGATGATCAGCACCAAAAAGGATAGATCAATCGCAGCTTTTATTCAGGAGTTAAACCAGCACCTTCGACGTCAGGAGAACCAGATGTGCGCAGACATGATAGATCTGAAGAAGGCGAGGACAAGAATCACAGAACTGGAGGAAGAACTCAAGGCTACACGTGAAGATTATGAGGAGGAAATCATCGTACTAGTGGAGAAGAATGACGACCTGATGAAGAAGATTGGAATATTTATGGGAGACCCTACACCAGTAGAAGAAGACGAAGTATCCAAGGAGATTCGCCCAGAAGACTACATCATCATCGACGACACCGACTCGGACCCAGACGATAGCGATGATGACTATGTTGATGAAGCTGGAGCAGATATCATGGAGTCTGCAACCGAAGAATATTTCTAGTAGACCACCCCATCAGTAGTAGTATTCCACCATGTAAATAGAGTAGTCCAAGCACTTTTTCGATAGTTAGACCGACTGTATGCCCTTGTTTGATTGAATGAAGTGATTTGCTTGCTTTTGCCTCGTGTGCATATGGGTAGTGTTTTCTCTCTAGACCCCTCTCTATTCTTAAATCTCATCTTTTCTAAACCCATCAGATGCCTCCGAGACGTGACAATGGATTTGCCTTTCCACCGGAGCTCACCCAGTTGATCCAGCAGCAGAATACGTTGATGTAGTTGCTTGTCCAGAATCAGAATCAGGGGCACAAAAACAACAACCCGTCACCACTGCCACCACTTGTCGATCACTTAACCCGTTTTCTTAGGCTGAATCCATTGGTGTTCTCTAGTAGCACCGAGCCTATAGTAGCAGATGATTGGCTTCGCAAGATGTACTGATGCTGAGAAGGTGCACTTTGCCGCACATCAGTTGGATGGACCAGCAGCATCATGGTGGGAGAATTACACCGTCACCTACCCTATAGCCATGGTGACATGGGATCAGTTTCAGCAGGCTTTCCGTACTGCCCATGTTTCAGCAGAAGCTATGGCCATGAAGAAGCATGAGTTTTGCAACTTGCGCCAAGGAGGACGAACAGTTGGCCAGTATGTGGATGACTTTAGTAAGCTAGCACGTTATGCCCCAGATGACGTTGCTATGGATGCAGCTAAGCAGGAGAAGTTTCTGGAAGGACTGAATGATGAGTTGAGCATGCAGTTGATGGTAGCAAGCTTCAACAACTACCAGGAGTGGGTAGATCATGCTCTTATGATTGAAGGGAAGCATCAGCAGATTGAGAATCGCAAGAGGAAGTATGGACAAGGGAAGTACAATTCAGGAGCTCAGCAGAAGCCGCGTTTTACCCCATTCCTAGGAGGACCTTTTCAGCATACTCATGGAGGGGGAGTTTCGCATAATCATAATGGCCCCAAGAATGGTAATGGGAATGGAGGAAGCAACGGCCAGAACCGCACCAACCGTCAACCCCAGCCAAGAGAGACCTGAGCCAAGTCACTTGCTTTAAGTGCCAGAAGACCGGACATTATGCCAATGAATGTCCTGAAGCCCAGAATGGAAATGGCAATGGAAGATCTGGGAAGAAGCCGAACCCTTTCAACAGGGGACAGGTGAACCACGTAAACGTGGAAGAGGTTGAAGAGAAGCTAGATGCAGTAATCGGTAAGTTTTTGGTTAAGTCTTTTACTGCAATCGTTCTTTTTGATACTGGTGCATCGCATTCATACATATCAAGGGGATATGTGGATAAGTATAACCTGCCCACTAAGGTTCTTAGAACACCTATGCTAGTAAGCTCACCAGGAGCGGAGTATATGGCCTGCAAGGTTTGGAATCGCAAGGTTTGGATGTAATTCTGGGTATGGATTGGTTGTCGATGTATGGAGGAAACATCAATTGCGCCAGTAAGTCGATTTTGCTTACCACCACAGAAGGAAGAAGGATCAAGTATCTATCCCGACATGTGCCTAAGAGGACTCAAGTAAATTCCCTAACAGGAGTTATACAGGAGGAAGTACCGGTGGTAAAGGATTTTCCGGATGTATTTCCAGAAGAGTTACCAGGCATGCCACCGGATAGAGACATTGAATTTTTGATTGAGCTTTTGCCAGGCACAGGGCCAATATCTAAGAGACCATACAGGATGCCTGCAAAGGATTTGGAGGAGATTAAGAAGCAGATTAAAGAGTTACTGGATAAAGGTTATATTCACCCAAGTTCTTCGCCTTGGGGATCGCCAGTACTTCTAGTGGAGAAAAAGGATGGATCGTTAAGGATGGTTGTTGATTATCGAGGATTGAATGAAGTAACAATCAAGAACAAGTACCCACTACCGATGATCAATGATCTGTTCGATCGATTGCAAGGAGCTAAGGTATTTTCCAAGATCGATCTGTGATCAGGATACCATCAGTTGAAGATTCGAGAACAGGATATACCTAAGACAGCTTTTACCACCACGTATGGGCTGTACGAGTATACCGTTATGTAATTTGGTCTGACTAACGCACCTTCCTATTTTATGAACATGATGAACAAAGTGTTTATGGAGTTTTCGATAAGTTCATCGTAGTGTTCATTGATGATATTATGGTTTACTCAAAGAATGAAGAGGAGCATAAGGAGCATTTGCGTTTGGTACTTGAGAAGCTCGGAGAACATCAGTTATATGCCAAGTTTAGCATATGTGAGTTTTGGTTGAAGGAAGTGGGATTCCTCAGACATGTTATATCCGGAGAAGGTATAGTAGTAGATCCCACCAAGGTTGTCACTGTGACAAATTGGGAAGCACCAACAACAGTTGTAGAGATCCGGAGTTTTCTTGGACTCGCAGGATACTACCAAAGATTTATTGAAAATTTCTCGAAGATTGCGAAGCCTATGACGGAGTTGTTGAAGAAGGATACCAAGTTCAAATGGACTGAGGAACGTGAGGCCAGTTTCCAGGAGTTGAAGAAACGTTTGGTTACATCACCAGTGTTGATTTTGCCGGATCAGAACAAAGATTATGAGGTGTATTGCGACGCTTCACGTCGAGGACTTGGAGCAGTGCTTATGCAGGAGAGAAGAGTTGTTTCATATGCCTGACGACAGCTTAAGCCTCATGAGTTGAATTATGCCACACATGATTTGGAGTTAGCAGCCATAGTGCATGCCTTGAAGACTTGGAGACATTTTCTAATTGGAAACCATTGTGAGGTGTACACGGATCACAAGAGTTTGAAGTACATTTTCACACAGAAGGAGCTAAATCTCAGGCAAAGGAGATGGTTGGAGCGCATCAAGGACTACGATATGAGATTGCATTATCATCCCGGAAAGGCTAATGTAGTAGCCGATGCACTGAGCCATAAGAGCCATGTCAACGCCCTAATGACAGGAGATTTACCGAAGGAGTTAGCCGAAGACCTTCGTGAGCTATGTTTGGAGATAGTTCCGAGAGTCTATGGAGCAGCATTGGAGATTCAGTCTACTTTGATGGATAAGACCAGAGAAGCTCAGAAGACTGACAAGGAGGTTGCCTCTATAAAGGAGAAGATGAGCAAAGGAAAACCTAAAGGATTCGTGAGGATGAGCACAATGCCTTATGGTTTGAAGACCATGTTTATGTGCCCAACGACCCGGAGATCGGGAAGTTCATTCTACAGGAGGCCCATGATTCACCATATTCGATTCACCCAGGAAATACCAAGATGTATTTGGATTTGAAGGATACTTTCTGGTGGACCGGAATGAAGAAGGATATTGCGGAGTATGTAGCAGTTTGTGATGTATGTCAGAGAGTAAAGGCAGAGCATCAGAAGCCAGCAGGATTGTTATAGCCATTGCCAATACCCGAATGGAAGTGGGATAAGCTAGGCATGGATTTTATTACAGGATTGCCCAGAACGCGTTCAGGCTATGACTCCATTTGGGTTGTAGTCAATCGTTTGACAAAGGTAGCTCATTTCATCCCAGTGAAGACTACCTACACCATTGCTAAGTTGGCAAAGATATACATGACCAGGATTGTATGTCTGCATGGAGTTCCAAGGAGCATTGTATCAGATAGAGGAACCCAGTTTACCTCAAAGTTCTGGAATCAGTTGCACGAAACTTTGGGTACCATGCTAGAGTTCAGCACAGCTTTTCATCCACAGACAGATGGACAGACCAAGAGAGTCAACCAGATTTTGGAGGATATGCTAAGAGCTTGCGCGCTAGATTATGGATCTAGTTGGGACGACAATTTACCATACGCAGAGTTCTCTTACAACAACAGTTATCAATCCAGCTTGAAGATGGCCCCTTTTGAAGCCTTGTACGGAAGGAGGTGTAGGACCCCATTGTCGTGGGATGAAGTTGGAGGCCGCCAGTTGTTTGGACCGGATTTGATTAAGGAGTCTGAGCAGAAGGTGAAATTGATTCGCGATAGGCTCAAGGGAGCCCAGTCCAGGCAGAAGAGCTACGCAGATTCTAAACGCAAGGAGACAGTTTACGAAGTCGGAGGCCGAGTTTATCTTCGAGTATCTCCACTTCGAGGAGTTAAGCACTTTGGAGTTAAGGGAAAGTTAGCGGCACGTTTTGTAGGACCATACAAGGTTTTGGAGCGTATGGGAGAAGTAGCCTACAACTTGGAATTTCCTGAAGGATTGTCAGGAGTTCACGATGTATTCCAATTGAAGAAGTGCCACGCAGAGATGGCTGATATACCGATGAGAGATACAGTCCCGCTGGAAGCGATTCAGTTGGATAGTGATTTGACCTGTGAGGAGAAACCAGTCAAGATTCTTGAGTATGCCAGTCGAGTCACCTGCAGCAAGGTTATAAATTTTTGCAAAGTTCAGTGGAGGCACCACACCAAGGAGGAAGCCACCTGGGAGCGAGAGGAAGATCTGGTGAAGGACCACCCTCACCTATTTTCTAGCCAACCCGAATCTCGAGGGCGAGATTCATCTTTAGGGGGGTAGGTTCGTAACATCCCAAATTTTCAATTTGGAATGTTATACACTAGATCATCACTGCATATCATATTTTATTTGCTTTTGGTTTGATCCTAGAAATTCTACGCAACTCAAGGACCCTCGGAGAGCGTTGGGGATTTCGTTATTTTCATATTTCAGTTTTCTCAAAATTTGAAAATAGGATCAATTGATTTTATTTATTTTATCTTCAAATATTTCTATTATAAAAATATTAGAGAGGGGATAAAATGACTTTCCCAAAATAAATAAATATTAAGGATTTAATAATAAAATCAAATAAGATTTTATTTTGGATTTTTGCTATTTTATTTGAATTTAGGAAAATGCATGTTTTTCAAAATTGCATTTAGGCCCCAAATAAATGTTCATCTAGACCGGCTTTATTTTAGAAGTCGGGGAAATTTTATTTCGGGATTTTTGCAGTCCGTTTAGTATTTCTTTTAATAGTTTTTCTGCGCATAATTATTTATATAAAAATAAACGCGAAATCGACTTTGGGCCGTGTTCGGCCAGGACTCTGTCCGGCCGGCCTTTATAATGCGCCGCCCCGAGCCCGTTAGCCTGCAAGCCGCGCCGCGCCTAACCCTAACCCTAGCCGATCCGCCGCCGCCGCCGCTGCTGCCGCTAGCCGCCGCTGCCGCCGGACTCCGCTGCCAGGAGCCCGCCGCCGCCGACCC
>NC_041382.1:575000953-575035399 GCF_002162155.2 Triticum dicoccoides
CCGACCCCGCCGACCGCCGCCGCCGCAGCCGAAGCCGGAGCCGGAGCCGCCGCCGCCGACCCCGCTGCCCCGCCGAGGTTGACCCCACGCCGCCGCCGGTGGTTTTCCTCGAGAAAACCGTTCGGTTTTCCACCGGTTTTCCGTTCGTTTTTTTAGATCCGTTTTTTTAGATCCGTTTTTTACATCCGTTTTTTAGATCGGTTTTTTCCGGTTTAGTTTATTTAACGAGCGTTCGCTCGTTCGTTCGTTTTAACAGACGCGTTCATCGTTTAGTTCCAGAAAATGAACGTTCATTCGTTAATCTGTTCATCATTTTTCTTTTTCTCGGATTTTCCGCGATTATTTCTGATCGCGATTTCTGATTCGATTTTCGTTCTAGTATAACTTTTCGCTCGTTTATCGGAATCAGGCGATTCAAGCGGCTGGAGTATCATCTTGAAACCCTCTTTCCGTTTAACCAACTCAAACAAGTTTTTTCTTTTGTAAAATTTGACCTAGGTCCATATTAGTAAACAAAGTTTGTTTCTTTCGCCGTTTGACTTTTGTTGCTTCGTTCGATTCGATTCTTTTTGCAAGCCGAAGTACTTAAGTTGAACTTTCTTGTTAGTTCTCTTATTTGAGTTTTACCTGTGCATTAGATGAGTACTTATTGTATGCTTGTTTGTTTGCGATAGAGTACCCGGAGTGCGCCGCTTGCTACTTTGAATCGCTAGGTTTCAGGGATCATCAGCAAGGCAAGTAACACTTTGATCATACCTCTTTCATACCCAGTTTTATTGCATTAGATCAATCCTCAAACATTGCATGATTAGGATCTAATTAAATTGTGGGTTTTGGGAAGTAGATGAGGTAGTACCTATTACCAGTTTTCTTATCAAACCTTTGGGAGTTACTTCTATGTTTGCTTAGTATGCCATGCTATGCTAGTAGACATGGATTGGGTGAGTGTATCCATGACAGATGTGAGATTCTTAATTTAATGGTTTATTTAAGGTGGCAAGTTAAACACACATCTGGGTGGATTGAGGCACCTGGGTATTCCAGCGATTGCATGTTTTTCTTTATGGACCGCCACCCAGGCTCAAAGGGATCATGAGATTATTCATACTAGAAACTTTCGTTTGCAGCCACAAGCTACTATGGGCTCTAGCATTGTTGATTAAGTCGTGCGAACTCTTACAGTGGTAGACTAGCAGATGTAGGGGAAAGTAGGTGTAGCGGTCTACCCGTTCGTAAGGTGCTAGCTCTTCTGAAAGACTATGTCTCGGTCATCCGTTTCTCAAACATCATGTAGTGCGAGAATACCAACAGAGGAGATCGAGTCTTGTGGGGAAAAGTGCGCAAACCTCTGCAGAGTGTATAAACTAATCATGGTTAGCCGTGTCCCCGGTTATGGACATCTTGAGTATCTAGTACATGGATTATCATGTGAATCTCATCATGTTACTTTAATTAATTTGTTGGGTTTTAAATGTTGATGCTTAATTGGGATTGAGAGGGTGTCTACACTCTCAATGTTTAACAACCACCACGATTGTTAAATAAAATTTATTCCATTGCAGTAGGGGAAAATTGGCTTTATGCAAAACTGTAACCATAGAGCTTTCCACCAGCCATATATGCATGTACTATAGCCTATTTCTTTCATTACTCTCTATGTGTTACATTGCCAGCATATTCCATGTGCTGACCCGTTTCGGGGTGCAACATTCATGTTGCAGACTTTTTAGACGATGAGTAAGGTGCCTTTAGGTCGTGGTTCTATACTCAGCGATGCCATTGGAGTTGATGGACTCACTTATCTTCCAAGCCTTCCGTTGTTATCGTTATTAGATGGCCTTAAGCCATATTTATTGTAATAAGTTCTCTTTTGAGACATTCGATGTAATAAGTGTGTGATTGCTACTCTGTTATAAATCCTTCAAGTACTATGCGTGTTAGCATTACTGATCCAGGGATGACACTGAAGCACAGAGATCAGACCATTTGAGGTCTGGTCGCTATAAATAGCCACTTCAAGGAGCCTGAAAAAGAAGCAGCAGCAGTTTCAAGCTGACTAAGATCTGCTCAATGATAGATGGACCGATGTCCTAGCAGCCGAAGAATATGGCCTCAAGCGCCTAGCCAAAAGCTACCCGAAGCGCAAATTGCTACCTCAGTTCGACGACAAGGTACCAGAGCCCGTACCATCATCGCGCAATGCGGCTGACCGACCGCCATGTGGTCGTGATAAAACGGCAACTCAAGTTGAACACCAGCCCGCTTCACCTCATCGTAAAGGCAGACATAAAACAGGTCGTGGTTATACATATGACCTTTGGCAGGACCTGGACAATAGAGCAGGACATACCAGATCGATCTACGGATCGCGTGGATGTGCCCCGACACGTGATGATGGCTATCTATTCGGACGTGACAAGCCTAGTCATGCGCGGGCCGAAAACCGCAGACAGACTCCATCAGAGCTACATCGCGATGTGGCCCGATATAGATGCACCACACTGATAACCCACAAGTATAGGGGATCGCAACAGTTTTCGAGGGTAGAGTATTCAACCCAAATTTTTGATTCGACACAAGGGGAGACAAAGAATATTCTCAAGTATTAGCAGCTGAGTTGTCAATTCAGCCACACCTGGAAACTTAATATCTACAGCAAAGTGTTTAGTAGCAAAGTAATATGATAGTAGTGGTAGCGGTAGCAAAAGGTAACGGTAGCAAAAGTAATGTTTTTGGTATTTTGTAGTTATGATAGCAATAGCAATGGAAAACTAAATAAGCGAAGAACAATATATGGAAAGCTTGTAGGCAATGGATCGGTGATGGAGAATTATGCCGGATGCGGTTCATCATGTAACAGTCATAACCTAGGGTGACACAGAACTAGCTCCAGTTCATCAATGCACTAGTAGAAAAGGGTCAAACGTGAAGCACATTAGTGCCGGTTTGAATTTGGGCCGGCACTAATGGTACCATTAGTGCCGGTTCGAACGGCTATGCATTAATGCCGGTTCATGTTGAACCTTTAGTACCGGTTTGTGCCACGAACCAGTACTAAAGGGGTCTGACCTATAGTACCGGTTTGTGACACAAACCGGCACTATAGGGCAATTTTCAAACTCTACCCCCTCCCCCGTATGTCGCCATTTCAGTTCTGAAATAGAAAATGATAAAAACTTCAAAAAATAAAATCCTTCGAGAGGTAGTTATATTACTACATCTACTAGTTAGGAAAATTTGAAAACTTAAATTTGGACATGTTTTGCAAAAAGTGTAGGGAAAATGTAAAACGGCTATAACTTTTGCATACGATGTCCGAAAAAAACCGTATAATATATCAAAAAATTCAGCATGAAAATCCGCATCCGATGGAGACCGCCTACGGCTTGTTTGCAATTTTTTAGAATCCTCAAATTCCAAAAGGAAAAAAAGATATGGTCAAATTTAAGTTTTTTTTAAAAAATTTGTTAAATCTGGTCAAACTACTTATTCAAGAAGTATTAATGTTACTACATAATTATTCAAGAATATTAGTGTTACTAAATGATTATTTCAATTTTTTGAATTTTGATCAAATCTGGTCAAACTATGGTCAAACTTATTCAAGAAATATTAGTGTTACTAAATAATTACTGTTTTTTAGAATAATAGTTTCAAACTCAAACAGTGAAATGTGTGACTTCATGCTCAAGCTAAACTCCTGAGGGTTAATAGGATTGGCATCTTACTATTGTTAGGAAAACAACAAGTGCAGACTTGAAAACGAAGGAGAATAGAACCCGAAAGTTAAGCGTGCTCGGGCTGGAGTAGTGAGAGGGATGGGTGACCGGTCGGGAAGTTAGATGATTTGGAATGAGTGATCCACACTTGGGCAGTTAAGAGAGGTGATTAGAGACTAAATCACCAAATAATTCAGAAAAATTAAAAATCGAAAAAATAAAAATAAAAAAAATTCCAAAATTTTCAAAAAAAATTCAAAAAAAAAACCATTAGTACCGGTTGGTAACACCAACCGGTGCTAAAGGTCCCCCATACCAGGGCGCGAGCTCACGCCACGTGGTGGCACTTTAGCGCTGGTTCGTGCCGAACCAGTACTAAAGGGGGGGGGCCTTTAGTGCCCACCAATTAGTGCCGGTTATGGAACCGACACTAAAGGCCCTTACGAGCCAGTTTTAAAGCTTCGTTTTCTACTAGTGATGTAATATTGGCATGTATTCTGAATATAGTCATACGTGCTTATGGAAAAGAACTTGCATGACATCTTTTGTCCTGCCCTCCCGTGGAAGCGGGGTCCTAGCGGAAACTAAGGGATATTAAAGCCTCCTTTTAATAGAGTACCAGAATAAAGCATTAGCACATAGTGAATACATGAACTCCTCAAACTATGGTCATCACTGGTAAGTATCCTGATTATTGTCACTTCGGGGTTAACGGATCATAACACATAATAGGTGAGTATAGACTTGCAAGATAGGATCAAGAACTCTCATATATTGATGAAAACATAATAGGTTCAGATCTGAAATCATGGCACTCGGGCCCTACTGACAAGTATTAAGCATAGCAAAGTCATAGCAACATCAATCCCAGAACATAGTGGATACTAGGGATCAAACCCTAACAAAACTAACTCGATTACATGATAGATCTCATCTAACCCATCACCGTCCAGCAAGCCTACGATGGAATTACTCACGCATGGCGGTGAGCATCATGAAATTGGTGATGGAGGATGGTTGATGATGACGATGGCGATGGATTCCCCTCTCCGGAGCCCTGAACGGACTCCAGATCAGCCCTCCCGAGAGGTTTTAGGGCTTGGAGGCGGCTCTGTATCATAAAACACGATGATTTCTTCTCTCTGATTTTTTCTCCCCGAAACCAAATATATAGAGTTGGAGTTGAGGTCGGAGGAGCTCCAGGGGGCCCACAAGGTAGGAGGGCGCGCCCCCACCCTCATGGACAGGTGGTGGGCCCCTTGGTCTTCATCTTTTGCAAGGATTTTTTATTATTTCCGAATAGATGTTCCGTGAAGTTTCAGGTCATTCCGAGAACTTTTGTTTCTGCACATAAATAACACCATAGCAATTCTGCTGAAAACAGCGTCAGTCCGGGTTAGTTCCATTCAAATCATGCAAGTTAGAGTCCAAAACAAGGGAAAAAGTGTTTGGAAAAGTAGATACGACGGAGACGTATCAACTTCCCAAAGCTTAAACCTTTGCTTGTCCTCAAGCAATTCAGTTGATAAACTGAAAGTGATAAAGAAAAACTTTTACAAACTCTGTTTGCTCTTGTTGTTGTAAATATGTAAAGCGAGCATTCAAGTTTTCAGCAAAGATTATGACTAACCACATTCACAATAATGCTTAGGTCTCAAGTTTACTCATACCAATGGCATAATCAACTAGCGAGCAATAATAATAAATCTCGGATGACAACACTTTCTCAAAACAATCATAATATGATATAACAAGATGGTATCTCGCTAGCCCTTTCTGAGACCGCAAAACATAAATGCATAGCACCTTTAAAGATCAAGGATTGACAAGACATTGTAATTCATGGTAAAATAGATCCATCCAAGTCATACTCAATGTAAACTAACAGTAATGACTGCAAATGACAGCGGTGCTCTCCAACTGGTGCTTTTTAATAAGAGGATGATGACTCAACATGAAAGTAAATAGATAGGCCCTTCGCAGTGGGAAGCAGGGATTTGTAGAGGTGCCAGAGCTCGGTTTTGAAATAGAGGTGAATAATATTTTGAGTGGTATACTTTCATTGTCAACATAACAACCAAGAGATGGCAATATCTTCGATGCTACACACATTATAGGCGGCTCCCAAACAGAATGGTAAAGTTTATACTCCCCCTCCACCAACAAGCATAAATCCATGGCTTGCTCGAGACAACGAGTGCTTCCAACTAACAAGAGTCCCAGGGGGAGTTTTGTTTGCAATTATTTTGATTTGATTTGAATAAAGCATGGGACTGGGCATCCCGGTACCAGCCATTTTTCTCATGAGTGAGGAGTGGAGTCCACTCCTCTTGAGAATAACCCGCCTAACATGGAAGATACAGATATCCCTAGTTGATACATGAGCTATTCGAGCATACAAAACATGATATTTATTTGAAGGTTTAGAGTTTGGCACATACAAATTTACTTGGAACGGCAGGTAGATACCGTATACAGGTAGGTATGGTGGACTCATATGGAATAACTTTGGTGTTTATGGAATTGGATGCACAAGCAATATTCCCATTTAGTACAGGTGAAGGCTAGCAAAAGACTGGGAAGCGACCAGCTAGAGAGCGACAACAGTCATGAACATGCATTAAAATTAATCAACACCGAATGCTAGCATGAGTAGGATATAATCCACCATGAACATAAATATCGTGAAGGCTATGTTGATTTTGTTTCAACTACATGCGTGAGCATGCGCCAAGTCAAGTCACTTAAATCATTCAAAGGAGGATACCACCCTATCATACCACATCACAACCATTTTAATAGCATGTTGGCACGCAAGGTAAACCATTATAAGCTCCTAGCTAATCAAGCATGGCACAAGAAAGTATGATCTCTAGTTGTCATTGCAAACATGTTTATTCATAATAGGCTGAATCAGGAACGATGACCTAATCATATTTACAAAAACAAGATAGGTCAAGTTCATACCAGCTTTTCTCATCTCAGTCAGTCCATCATATATTGTCATAATTGCCTTTCACTTGCACGACCGAATGATGTGGATAATAATAATAATAGTCCACATGCATTGGACTAAGCTAGAATCTGCAAGCATTCATTAAACAGGAGAAGACAAGGCAATATGGGCTCTTTTGTCAGATCAACAATAATGCATATAAGAGCCACTTCAACAATTTAATTATGGTCTTCTCCTATTGACCCCCAAAGAAAAGAAAGGAAATAAAAGTATTTACATGGGAAAGCTCCCAACAAGCAAAAGAAGAACATGAACTCTTTTTGGGTTTTCTTTTTAATTACTACTACAAGCATGGAAAGTAAACTAATTAAAAGCTACAACTAATTTTCTTTGGTTTTTCTTAAGGTTTATTAAACACAGAAGAATAAAGCATAAAAGGAAAATAAACTAGCATGGATGATACAATGAAAAAGTATGAGCACCGACATCTAGCAATGAGTGTGTGAACATAAATGTAATGTCGGTGGGAAATACGTACTCCCCCAAGCTTAGGATTTTGGCCTAAGTTGGTCTATGGCCACGGCTGGCCTGGCGGATATCCATAATAATAGTTGGGGTCGTACTGGGATGCAGCAGCTATCGCGTCCTAAGCTGCAGCGTGGCGACGAGCGGCCTCCGCCCTCCTCTCGTACTCATATGCCTCCTCTCTGGTAATAACATATATTCCTTTTGCCTGATAATCAAAGAAGGCAGGAGCAGGGAGAGTAATACGGACAGCACGACGTTTGTCAAAGATTAAACGATACTGGAGAGGTGATTCATTCCTCTCAACAAACTGGTGGTGAACCATAGCATTAAAGTCTAGGTAAGCAAGAGGTAATTCAATATCATCATTACGTATAGTTACACCAAGAAAATCAGCTAAGCGGGTTGCATAAATTCCACCAAAGAAATCTTCATTAAATCTATTCAAATGCAACCTACGTGCAACAATGGCTCCCAAATTATAAGATTTATCTCCTAACACAGCACTTCTAAGAATACTGAGGTCGTGGACACACATGTGACATGCTTCATCTTTATCGTTAATGCATCTACCTATGAAGAGAGCAAAATAATGTATAGCAGGAAAATGAATGCTCCCTATGGTAGCTTGTGTTATATCTCTAGATTCCCCCACAGTTATACTAGCAAGAAAATCTCTAAATTCAGATTTGCGAGGTTCCCACTACCCCATTGTGGAAGTTTGCAAGCAGTTGTAAAATCCTCTAAGTCCATAGTGTAAGAATTTTCATAAAGATCAAACAAGACAGTTGGAGAATTACGTGAAGATGAAAAATCAAACCTTCGCACAAAGGAACTAGTGAGATAGTGATACTGGCTGCATTTCTCTTCCTCGAAGCTCAGAAGATCAGCGTTACGCAAATATGCGTTAAATTCTTCCTTAATTCCCGCTCGATCCATAAAGTTTTCCAAAGGCCATTCACAAGGACACACCGGAGCGTCTCTTGGTGGCTCTTCTTCAACAGCACGCATTGCAAGCCTGGGTCCTTGCTTCCTCGAAGAACCACCTTGGTACATTTTCCTAAGCATATTTCTTCCTCTGATTTTTTTTTGAAATTTTTAGTAACTTCAAAATAAAAGTGAACCAAACTCAATAATATTGATAGCAACTATTCCTACAAGTGCTTAGAGCTTATATCATGCATCAAAACTACTTTTGACCATATAAATTTGACATGCAAGCTCAAGAACAGGGTCACGTAAGCAGCAAAAATTTGCAATGAATAAAGCACTAGAACAAAAACTAATTGGATTAATGGAGGAGTCACATACCAAGGAACAATCTTCCCAAGCAGTTTTGTGAGAGGTGCTTTGAGCAAGGAGATCGAAAATGGGAGCAAAATGACCTTGGACTTGGGTTTGAGCTGGATATACTGTGTTTATGGGAGGAAGACGGAGTGTGTGTGGGTGAAAGGATAAGTGGAGGAGGGCCACCATGGGCCCACGAGGCAGGGGGTGCGCCCAGGGGGGTAGGGCGCGCCCCTGACCCTCGTGGCCATGTGCGAGCTCCTCCTGCTATGTTCTCAATGCCAAATATTCTCAAATATTCTAGAAAAAATCATATTTAAATTTCAGGGCATTTGGAAAACTTCTATTTTCAAGGTATTTTTATATTGCACGGATAATCAGATAACAGATAGAAAAATACTTATTTTTATTTTATTTATTATAAATAACAGAAAGTAAAAGGAGGGTACAGAAGGTTGTGCCTTCTAGTTTCATCCATCTCATGATCATCAAAAGGAATCCACTAACAAGGTTGATCAAGTCTTGCTAACGAACTCATTCTAAATAACATGGAACCGGAGAAATTTCGAATAACACTAAGTTACCTCAACGGGGATATGTACATCCCCAATAATAAGAATACCATATTTCTTCTTGACAGTAGGAAGAGAAAATTCAAAACCTCCAAATAATCGATGGAATTTTTCCAATAGAGTTGATACTATGAACTTGAGGTTGTTTCCTCGGAAAGTGTACCGTATGCTCATTACCATTAACATGAAAAGTGACATTGCCTTTAGTGCAATCAATAACAGCCCCTGCAGTATTAAAAAAGGGTCTTCCAAGAATAATAGACATACTATCGTCGTTGGGAATATCAAGAATAACAAAGTCCATTAAAATAGTAACGTTTGCAACTACAACAGGCACATCCTCACAAATACCGACATGTATAGCAGTTGATTTATCAGCCATTTGCAAAGACATTTCAGTAGGTGTCAGCTTAGTAAAATCAAGTCTATGATATAAAGAGAGAGGCATAACAATAACACCGGCTCCAAGATCACATAAAGTAGTTTTAACATAGTTTCTTTTAATGGAGCATGGTATAGTTGGTACACCGGGATCTCCAAGTTTCTTTGGTACTCCACCCTTAAAAGTATAATTAGCAAGCATGGTGGAAATTTCAGCTTCCGGTATCTTTCTTTTATTAGTAACAATATCTTTCATGTACTTAGCATAAGGATTCATTTTGAGCATATCAGTTAATCGCATACGCAAAAAGATAGGTCTAATCATTTCAGCAAAGCGCTCAAAATCCTCATCATCCTTTTTCTTGGATGGTTTGGGAGGAAAAGGCATGTGTTTCTGAACCCATGGCTCTCTTTTTATTCTGTGTTTCCTAGCAACAAAGTCTTTCTTATCATAACATTGATTCTTTGATTGTGGGTTATCAAGATCAACAGCAGGTTCCATTTCTATATCATTATCATTACTAGGTTGAGCATCATCATGAACATTATCATTAACATTATCACTAGTTTCAGGTTCATTACCAGATTGTGTTTCAGCATCAGAAATAGAAATATCATTTGGATTCTCAGGTGTTTCAGTAATAGGTTCACTAGAAGCATGCAAAGTCCTATCATTTTTCTTTTTCTTCCTTTTAGAAGGACTAGGTGCATCTATATTATTTCTCTAAGAATCTTGCTCAATTCTCTTAGGGTGGCCTTCAGGATACAAAGGTTCCTGAGTCATTCTACTAGTTCTAGTAGCCACTCTAACAGCATAATCATTATCTTTACTATTCAATTCATTGAGCAAATCATTTTGAGCCTTAAGCACTTGTTCTACTTGAGTGGTAACCGTAGAAGCATGATTACTAATAAGTTTAATTTCACCTTTGAGATTAGCCATATAATCACCCAAGTGTTCAAGCATATTGGAATTGTATTTCAACTGTCTACCAAAATAAGCATTAAAATCTTCTTGCTTAGCCATAAATTTTTCAAACTCATCTAAGCATGGGCTAGCTAACTTAGTAAATGGGATTTCAGCTTTATCATATCTATAGAGAGAATTTACCTTTACTACTTGTGTCGGGTTATCAAGACCATGTGTTTCTTCAATAGGTAATGGATTAAGATCATATGTTTCTTCAACAGGCGGTAAATTAAGACCGTGTATTTCTTCAATAGGAGGTAAATTCTTAACATCTTCAGCTTTAATACCCTTTTCTTTCATAGATTTCTTTGCCTCTTGCATATCTTCAGGATTGAGAAACAGACCACCTCTCTTCTTCGGAGTTGGTTTAGGAATAGGATCAGGAGCTGGCTCAGGAAGTGTCCAATTATTTTCATTTGTCAACATATTATTTAATAGAATTTCAGCTTCATCCGGTGTTCTTTCCCTGAAAACAGAACCAGCACAACTATCCAGGTAATCTCTGGAAGCATCGGTTAGTCCATTATAAAAGATATCAAGTATTTCATTTTTCTTAAGAGGATGATCAGGAAAAGCAATAAGTAATTGGAGAAGCCTTCCCCAAGCTTGTGGGAGACTCTCTTCTTTAATTTGCATAAAATTATATATATCCCTTAAAGCAGCTTGTTTCTTATGAGCAGGGAAATATTTAGCAAAGAAGTAATAAATCATATCCTGGGGACTACGCACACAACCAGGATAAAGAGAATTAAACCATATCTTAGCATCACCCTTTAATGAGAATGGAAATATTTTAAGGATATAAAAGTAACGAGTTCTCTCGTCATTAATGAGCAGGGTGGCTATATCATTTAATTTAGTAAGATGTGCCACAACAGTTTCAGATTCATAGCCATGAAAAGGACCAGATTCAACCAAAGTAATTATACCAGGATCAACAGAGAAGTCATAATCCTTATCAATAACAAAGATATAGGTGAAGTAGCAAAAGCAGGGTCAGGTTTCATCCTAGCATTAAGAGATTGATGATTCCATTTAGCTATTAACCTCTTGAGTTCGTATCTATCTTTGCAAGCTAAAATATCTAAAGCAGCTTCTTTTCAAAAACATAACCCTCAGGAATAACAGGTGAGTCTTCATCACCACTTTCATCAATATTATCAGATTCAATATTTTCATTCTCTCTAACCCTAGCAAGTTGTTCATCAAGAAATTTACCAAGTGGCACAGTAGTATCAAGCATAGAAGTGGTTTCATCATAAGTATCATGCATAGCAGAAGTGGCATCATCAATAACATGCGACATATCAGAACGAATAACGGAAGCAAGTTTAGGTGTCACAAGCTTACTCAAAACAGAAGGTGAATCAAGTGCAGAGCTAGATGGCAGTTCCTTACCTCCCATCGTAGTTAAGGGATAAATATTGGTTTTTGGATCTCTCAAGTTCTTCATAATGATAAGCAGATATAAATCCCAAGTGACTCAAAGAATAGAGCTATGTTCCCCGGCAACGGCGCCAGAAAATAGTCTTGATAACCCACAAGTATAGGGGATCGCAATAGTTTGCGAGGGTAGAGTATTCAACCCAAATTTATTGATTAGACACAAGGAGAGCCAAAGAATATTCTCAAGTATTAGCAGCTGAGTTGTCAATTCAAGCACACCTGGAAACTTAATATCAGCAACAAAGTGTTTAGTAGCAAAGTAATATGATAGTAGTGGTAGTGGTAGCAAAAGGTAACGGTAGCAAAAGTAATGTTTTTTGGTATTTTGTAGTGATGATAGCAATAGCAACGAAAAGTAAATAAGTGAAGAACAAAATATGGAAAGCTCGTAGGCAATGGATCGGTGATGGAGAATTATGCCGAATGCGGTTCATCATGTAACAGTCATAACCTAGGGTGACACAGAACTAGCTCCAATTCATCAATGTAATGTAGGCATGTATTCCGAATATAGTCATACGTGCTTATGGAAAAGAACTTGCATGACATCATTTGTCCTACACTCGCGTGGCAGCGGGGTCATAGCAGAAACTAAGGGATATTAAGGCCTCCTTTTAACAAAGTACCGGAATAAAGCATTAGCACATAGTGAATACATGAACTCCTCAAACTATGGTCATCACCGGTAAGTATCCCGATTATTGTCACTTCGGGGTTAACGGATCATAACACATAATAGGTGAGTATAGACTTGCAAGATAGGATCAACAACTCTCATATATTGATGAAAACATAATAGGTTCAGATCTGAAATCATGGCACTCGGGCCCTAGTGACAAGCATTGAGCATAGCAAAGTCATAGCAACATCGATCTCAGAACATAGTGGATACTAGGGATCAATTCCTAACAAAACTAACTCGATTACATGATAGATCTCATCCAAGCCATCACCGTCTAGCAAGCCTACGATGGAATTACTCACACACGGTGGTGAGCATCATGAAATTGGTGATGGAGGATGGTTGATGATGACGATGGCGATGGATTCCCCTCTCCGGAGCCCCGAACAGACTCCAGATCAGCCCTCCCGAGAGGTTTTAGGGCTTGGCGGCGGCTCCGTATCGTAAAAAGTGGTGATTTCTTCTCTCTGATTTTTTCTCCCTGAAACCAAATATATAGAGTTGGAGTTGAGGTCGGAGGAGCTCCAGGTGGCCCACGAGGTAGGGGGTGCACCCTAGGGGGGTAGGCGCGCCCCCCACACTCGTGGACAGGTGGTGGGCCCCCTGGTCTTCATCTTTTGCAAGGATTTTTTATTATTTCCAAATAAATGTTCCATGAAGTTTCAGGTCATTCCGAGAACTTTTGTTTCTGCACATAAATAAAAACATAGCAATTCTGCTGAAAACAGCGTTAGTCCGGGTTAGTTCCGTTCAAATCATGCAAGTTAGAGTCCAAAACAAGGGAAAAAGTGTTTGGAAAAGTAGATACGACAGAGACGTATCATGCACACCCTCTTTGCTTCACTGACGAAGTAATGGAGTATGAATCCCCAGAAGGGTGTAAACCTGTGAATATTGAATCATACGATGGAACAACTGATCCCGCTGTGTGGATTCAGGATTTTCTTCTCCATATCCATATGGCCCGCGGAGATGACCTCCACGCCATCAAATACCTTCCGTTAAAACTCGAAGGGCCAGCTCGGCACTGGTTAAATGGTCTGCCCAAAAATTCTATTGGCAGCTGGGAGGATTTGGAAGACGCCTTCCACGACAACTTCCAAGGTACATATGTCCGGCCACCAAATGCTGATGACTTAAGGCTTATAGTTCAATAGCCCGGAGAGTCAGCCAGGAAATTTTGGACTAGGTTCCTAACCAAAAAGAACCAGATCGTCGACTGTCTGGATGTCGAAGCCCTAGCGGCCTTTAAACACAGCATCCGCGACGAATGGCTCGCCCGACACCTCGGCCAAGAAAAGCCGAAGTCCATGGCAGCCCTCACGGCACTCATGACCCGCTTTTGTGCGGGTGAGGATAGTTGGTTGGCCCGTAGCAAAAACAATGCAAGCAACGCCGACACCTCCGAAGCCAGAAATAGCAATGACAAATCCCGACGCAATAGACACAAGCGGCACAACAACAATGACAACACCGATGATACAGCAGACAATGCCGGATTCAGTGGCTCTAAGTCCATCAGCCGAAGAAGCCGTTCAAAAAGAACAATTCGGGCTCATCCATCTTGGACCACATACTCGACCATCCGTGCCAGATCCATGGTACCCCAGACAAACCACCCAATCATACCAACAGAGATTGTTGGGTTTTTAAACAGGGACGTCTACGCGATAGAGCCAGTCGCCCCAAAATTTAATCAATGGTCGTCATGTCATACCTCTTGAGCAGTGCGTTGGATTTCCCCGAAGAGGAGAGGATGATGCAGCAAAGTAGCGTAAGTATTTCCCTCAGTTTTTGATAACCAAGGTATCAATCCAGTAGGAGGCTACGCGCGAGTCCCTTGTACCTACACAAAAACAATAGCTCAACGCAACCAACGTGCTTAGGGGTTGCCAATCCCTTCATGGTCACTTACGAAAGTGAGATCTGATAGAGATGATAAAAAATATTTTTGGTATTTTTGGTATAGATATGCAAAGTAAAAAGTAAAAGCAAAGCAATAATAAAGTGATGGAGATTGATATGATGGGAAAGAGACCCAGGGGCCATAGGTTTCACTAGTGGATTCTCTCAAGAGCATAAGTATTCTACGGTGGGTGAACAAATTACTATTGAGCAATTGACATAATTGAGCATAGTTATGAGAATATCTAGGTATGATCATGTATATAGGCATCACGTCCAAGACAAGTAGACCGACTCCTACCTGCATCTACTACTATTACTCCACTCATCGACCGCTATCCAGCATGCATCTAGAGTATTAAGTTAAAAACAGAGTAACTCCTTAAGCAAGATGACATGATGTAGAGGGATAGTTTCATGCAATATGATAAAAAACATCTTGTTATCCTCGATGGCAACAATACAATACGTGCCTTGCCGCCCCTTCTGTCACTGGGAAAGGACACCGCAAGATTGAACCCAAAGCTAAGCACTTCTCCCATGGCAAGAACAACCAATCTAGTAGGCCAAACCAAACTGATAATTCGAAGAGACTTGCAAAGATAACCAATCATACATAAAAGAATTCAGAGAAGATTCAAATATTATTCATAGATCGACTTGATCATAAACCCACAATTCATCGGTCTCAACAAACACACCGCAAAAAGAAGATTACATCGAATATATCTCCACAAGAGAGGGGGAGAACATTGTATTGAGATCCAAAAAGAGAGAAGAAGCCAGCTAGCTACTAACTATGGACCCGTAGGTCTGAAGTAAACTACTCACATTTCATCGGAGGGGCTTGGATGATGATGTAGAAGCCCTCCATGATCGATGCCCCCTCCGGCGGAGCTCCAGAACAGGCCCCAAGATGGGATCTCGTGGATACAGAAAGTTGCGGTGGTGGAATTAGGTTTTTGGCTCCGTCCCCGATCATTTGGGGGTACATAGGTATATATAGGAGGAAGAAGTATGTCGGTGGAGCTTCGAGGGGCCCACGAGGCAGGGGGCGCGTGAAGGAAATATGCCCTAGAGGCAATAATAAAGTTATTATTTATTTCCTTATATCATGATAAACGTTTATTATTCATGCTAGAATTGTATTAACCCGAAACATAATACATGTGTGAATACATAGACAAACAAAGTGTCACTAGTATGCCTCTACTTAACTAGCTCGTTGACCAAAGATGGTTAAGTTTCCTAGCCATTGACATGGGTTGTCATTTGATTAAAGGGATCACATCATTAGGAGAATGATGTGATTGACATGACCCATTCCATTAGCTTAGCACACGATCGTTTAAGTATGTTGCTATTGCTTTCTTCATGACTTATACATGTTCCTATGACTATGTGATTATGCAACTCCCGTTTACTGGAGGAACACTTTGTGTGCTACCAAACATCACAACGTAACTGGGTGATTATAAAGGTGCTCTACAGGTGTCTCCGAAGGTACTTGTTGGGTTGGCGTATTTCGAGATTAGGATTTGTCACTCCGATTGTTGGAGAGGTATCTCTTGGCCCTCTCGGTAATGCACATCACTTAAGCCTTGCAAGCATTGCAACTAATGAGTTAGTTGCGGAATGATGTATTACGGAACGAGTAAAGAGACTTGTCGGTAACGAGATTGAATTAGGTATTGAGATACCGATGATCGAATCTCAGGCAAGTAACATACTGATGACAAAGGGAACAACATATGTTGTTATGCGGTCTGACCGATAAAGATCTTCGTAGAATATGTAGGAGCGAATATGAGCATCCAGGTTCTGCTATTGGTTATTGACCGGAGACGTGTCTCTGTCATGTCTACATAGTTCTTGAACCCGTAGGGTCCGCACGCTTAACGCTACGATGACAGTTATATTATGAGTTTTATGTTTTGATGTACCGAACATTGTTCGGAGTCTCGGATGTGATCACGGACATGACGAGGAGTCTCTAAATGGTCGGGACATGAAGATTGATATACTGGAAGCCTATGTTTGGATATCGGAAGTGTTCCGGGTGAAATCGGGATTTTACCAGAGTACCGGGAGTAGGACTCCTCCGGCGCGCCTCTCCCCTTGGACGGCCGCACCCCCCCCCCTTGCTCCTTTATATACAGGGGCCGGGGGGCACCTCTAGACACACAAGTTGATCAAGTTGATCCTCTCTTAGCCGTGTGCGGTGCCCCCCTCCACCATAATCCACCTCGATAATACTGTAGCGGTGCTTTGGCGAAGCCCTGCGTCGGTAGAACATCAACATCGTCACCACACCGTCGTGCTGACGAAACTCTCCCTCAACACTCGGCTGGATCGGAGTTAGAGGGACATCATCGGGCTGAACGTGTGCTGAACTCGGAGGTGTCGTGCGTTTGGTACTTGATCGGTCGGATCGTGAAGACGTACGACTACATCAACCGCGTTGTGCTAACGCTTCCGCTTTCGGTCTGCGAGGGTACATGGACAACACTCTTCCCTCTCGTTGCTATGCATCACCATGATCTTGCGTGTGCGTAGGATTTTTTTTGAAATTACTACGTTCCCCAACAGTGGCATCCGATCCAGGTTTCATGCGTTGATGTTATATGCATGAGTAGAACACAAGTGAGTTGTGGGCGATATAAGTCATACTTCTTACCAACATGTCATACTTTGGTTCAGCGGTATTGTTGGATGAAGCGGCCTGGACCGACATTACGCATACGGTTACGCGAGACTGGTTGTACCGACGTGCTTTGCACATAGGTGGCTGGTGGGTGTCAGTTTCTACAACTTTAGTTGAACCGAGTGTGGCTACGCCCGGTCCTTGCGAAGGTTAAAACAGCACCAACTTGACAAACTATCGTTGTGGTCTTGATGCGTAGGTAATAACGGTTCTTGCTAAACCCGTAGCAGCCACATAAAACTTGCAACAACAAAGTAGAGGACGTCTAACTTGTTTTTGCAGGGCATGTTGTGATGTGATATGGTCAAGACGTGATGCTATATTGTATGAGATGATCATGTTTTGTAACTGAGTTATTGGCAACTAGCAGGAGCCATATGGTTGTCGCTTTATTGTATGCAATACAATTGCCCTGTAATGCTTTACTTTATCACTAAGTGGTAGCGATAGTCGTGGAAGCATAAGATTGGCGAGATGACAACGATGCTATGATTGAGATCAAGGTGTCGTGCCGGTGACGATGGTGATCATGACGTTGCTCCGGAGATGGACATCACAAGCACAAGATGATGATGGCCATATCATATCACTTATATTGATTCCATGTGATGTTTATCTTTTATACATCTTATCTTGCTTTGATTTACGGTAGCACTATAAGATGATCCCTCACTAAATTATCAAAGTATAAGTGTTCTCCCTGAGTATCCACCATTGCGAAAGTTCTTCGTGCTGAGACACCACGTGATGATCTGGTGTGATAGGCTCTACGTTCAAATACAACAGGTGCAAAACAGTTGCACACGCGGAATACTCAGGTTAAACTTGACGAGCCTAGCATATAACAGATATGGCCTCGGAACACGGAGACCGAAAGGTTGAGCGTGAATCATATAGTAGATATGATCAACATAGTGATGTTCACCATTGAAACTACTCCATCTCACGTGATGATCGGACATGGTTTAGTTGATTTGGATCACGTGATCACTTAGAGGATTAGAGGGATGTCTATCTAAGTGGGAGTTCTTAAGTTATATGATTAATTGAACTTAAATTTATCATGAACTTAGTACCTGATAGTATCTTGCTTGTCTATGTTGATTGTAGATAGATGGCCCGTGTTGTTGTTCCGTTGAATTTTAATGCATTCCTTTAGAAAGCAAAGTTGAAAGATGATGGTAGCAATTACACAGACTGGGTTCGTAACTTGAGGATTATCCTCATTACTGCACAGAAGAATTACGTCCTGGAAGCACCGCTGAGTGCCAAGCCTACTGCTGATGCAACTGACGACGCTAAGAACGTCTGGCAGAGCAAAGCTGATGACTACTCGATAGTTCAGTGTGCCATGCTTTACGGCTTAGAACCGGGACTTCAGCGACGTTTTGAACATCATGGAGCATATGAGATGTTCCAGGAGTTGAAGTTAATATTTCAAGCAAATTCCTGGATTGAGAGATATGAAGTCTCCAATAAGTTCTATAGCTGCAAGATGGAGGAGAATAGTTTTGTCAGTGAACATATACTCAGAATGTATGGGTACCATAATCACTTGACTCAACTAGGAGTTAATCTTCTGGTTGATAGTGTCATTGACAGAGTTCTTCAATCACTGCCACCAAGCTACAAGAGCTTCGTGATGAGCTATAATATGCAAGGGATGAATAAAACAATTCCCGAGCTCTTCGCAATGCTAAAGGCTGCGGAGGTAGAAATCAAGAAGGAGCATCAAATGTTGATGGTCAACAAGACCACTAGTTTCAAGGAAAAAGGCAAAGGGAAGAAGAAGGGGAAACTTAAAGAAGAACAACAAGCAAGTTGCTGCTCAAGAGAAGAAACCCAAGTATGGACCTAAGCCTGAAACTGAGTGCTTCTACTGCAAGCAGACTGGTCACTGGAAGCGGAACTGCCCCAAGTATTTGGCTGATAAGAAGGATGGCAAGGTGAACAAAGGTATATGTGACATACATGTTATTGATGTGTACCTTACTAATGCTCGCAGTAGCACCTGGGTATTTGATACTGGTTCTGTTGCTAATATTTGCAACTCAAAACAGGGGCTACGGATTAAGCGAAGATTGGCTAAGGACGAGGTGACGATGCACGTGGGAAATGGTTCCAAAGTCGATGTGCTCGCGGTCGGCACGCTACCTCTACATATACCTTCGGGATTAGTATTAGACCTAAATAATTGTTATTTGGTGCCAGCGTTGAGCATAAACATTATATCTGGATCTTGTTTGATGCGAGATGGTTATTCATTTAAATCAGAGAATAATGGTTGTTCTATTTATATGAGTAATATCTTTTTTGGTCATGCACCCGTGAAGAGTGGTCTATTCTTATTGAATCTCGATAGTAGTGACACACATATTCATAATGTTGATGCCAAAAGATGCAGAGTTGATAATGATAGTGCAACTTATTTGTGGCACTGACGTTTAGGTCATATCGGTGTAAAGCGCATGAAGAAACTCCATACCGATGGACTTTTGGAACCACTTGATTATGAATCACTTGGTACTTGCGAATCGTGCCTCATGGGCAAGATGACTAAAATGTCGTTCTACGGAACTATGGAGAGAGCAACAGATTTGTTGGAAATCATACATACAGATGTATGTGGTCCCATGAACATTGAGGCTCGTGGTGGATATCGTTATTTTCTCACCTTCATAGATGATTTAAGCAGATATGGGTATATCTACTTAATGAAGCATAAGTCTGAAACATTTGAAAAGATCAAAGAATTTCAGTGTGAACTTGAAAATCATCATAACAAGAAAATAAAGTTTCTACGATCTGATCGTGGAGGAGAATATTTGAGTTACGAGTTTGGTCTACATTTGAAACAATGCGGAATAGTTTCGCAACTCACGCCACCCGGAACACCATAGTGTAATGGTGTGTCCGAACGTCGTAATCGTACTTTACTAGATATGGTGTGATCTATGATGTCTCTTACAGATTTATCGTTATCGTTTTGGGGTTATGCTTTAGAGACGGCCACATTCACGTTAAATAGGGCACCATCGAAATCCGTTGAGACGACGCCTTATGAACTGTGGTTTGGTAAGAAACCAAAGTTGTCGTTTCTGAAAGTTTGGGGCTGCGATGCTTATGTGAAAAAGCTTCAACCTGATAAGCTCGAACCAAAATCGGAGAAATGTGTCTTCATAGGATAACCAAAAGAGACTATTGGGTACAGCTTCTATCATAGATCCGAAGGCAAGACTTTTGTTGCTAAATTCGGAGTTTTTCTAGAGAAGGGGTTTCTCTCGAAAGAAGTGAGTGGGAGGAAATTCGAACTTGATGAGGTAACTGTACATGCTCCCTTATTGGAAAGTAGTTCATCACAGAAAACGGTTTCTGCGACACCTACACCAATTAGTGAGGAAGTTAATGATGATGATCATGAAACTCTAGATCAAGTTGTTACTGAACCTCGTAGGTCAACCAGAGTAAGATCCGCACCAGAGTGGTACGGTAATCCTGTTCTGGAAGTTATGTTACCAGACCATGCCGAACCTACGAACTATGAAGAAGTGATGGTGAGCCCAGATTCCGCAAAATGGCTTGAGGCCATGAAATCTGAGATGGGATCCATGTATGAGAACAAAGTGTTGACTTTGGTTGACTTACCCATTGGCCGGCAAGCAATTGAGAATAAATGGATCTCCAAGAAGAAGACTGACACTAACGGTAATGTTACTGTCTATAAAGCTCGACTTGTTGCGAAACATTTTCGACAAGTTCAAGGGATTGACTACGATGAGACCTTCTCACCTGTAGCGATGCTTAAGTCTGTTCGAATCATGTTAGTAATTGCCGCGTTTTATGATTATGAAATATGGCAGATGGATGTCAAAACTGCATTCTTGAATGGATTTCTGGAAGAAGAGTTGTATATGATGCAACCGAAAGGTTTTGTCGATCCAAAGGGAACTAACAAAGTGTGCAAGCTCCAACGATCCATTTATGGACTAGTGCAAGCCTCTCGTAGTTGGAATAAACGCTTTGATAGTGTGATCAAAGCATTTGGTTTTATACAGACTTTTGGAGAAGCCTATATTTACATGAAAGTGAGTGGGAGCTCTGTAGCATTTCTGATATTATATGTGGATGACATACTGATTGGAAATGATATAGAATTTCTGGATAGCATAAAGGGATACTTGAATAAGAGTTTTTCAATGAAAGACCTCGGTGAAGCTGCTTACATATTGGGCTTTAAGATCTATAGAGATAGATCAAGACGCTTAATTGGACTTTCACAAAGCACATACCTTGACAAAGTTCTGAAGAAGTTCAAAATCGATCAAGCAAAGAAAGGGTTCTTGCATGTATTACAAGGTGTGAAGTTGAGTAAGACTCAATGCCCGACTACTGCAGAAGATAGAGAGAAAATGAAAGATGTTCCCTATGCTTCGGCCATAGGCTCTATCATGTATGAAATGCTGTGTACCAGACCTGATGTGTGCCTTGCTATAAGTCTAGCAGGGAGGTACCAAAGTAATCCAGGAGTGGATCACTAGACAGCGGTCAAGAACATCCTGAAATACCTGAAAAGGACTAAGGATATGTTTCTCGTTTATGGAGGTGACAAAGAGCTCATCGTAAATGGTCACGGTTATGCAAGCTTTGACACTGATCCGGACGATTTGAAATTGCAAACCGGATACGTGTTTACATTGAACGGTACAGCTGTCAGTTGGTGCAGTTCTAAACAAAGCGTCGTGGCGGGATCTACATGTGAAGTGGAGTACATAGCTGCTTCGGAAGCAGCAAATGAAGGAGTCTAGATGAAGGAGTTCATATCTGATCTAGGGTAGGGGGTCCCAATCTGTGCGTCTAGGCCGGATGGTAACAGGAGACAGGGGACACTTTGTTTTACCCAGGTTCGGGCCCTCTCGATGGAGGTAATACCCTACTCCTGCTTGATTAATATTGATGATATGGGTAGTACAAGAGTAGATCTACCACGAGATCAAGGAGGCTAAACCCTAGAAGCTAGCCTATGGTATAATTGTTGTGTATGGAGTTGATTGGCTACGGACTACAACCCTCCGGTTTATATAGACACCGGATAGGGTTAGGGTTACACAGAGTCCGTTACAATGGTAGGAGATCTTGAATATCCGCATTGCCAAGCTTGCCTTCCATGCCAAGGAAAGTCCCATCCGGACACGGGACGAAGTCTTCAATCTTTTATCTTCATAGTCCAGGAGTCCGGCCGAAGGTATAGTCCGGCTACCCGAACACCCCCTAATCCAGGACTCCCTCAGTAGCCCCTGAACCAGGCTTCAATGACGACGAGTCCGGCGCGCAAGTTGTCTTCGGCATTGCAAGGCGGGTTCCTCCTCCAAGTCCTTCATAGAAGATTTGTAAACACCAAGAGTAGTGTCCGGTTCTGCAAAATAATTTTCCACATATTTCCATAGAGAGAATAATATTAACACAAATCAAATCTGCTGACATATTCTACAATGCGCCATCACACTACAGCCAAGTTCTTTACTCGAATCGTTTTTACTTTTCCACCTCAGCATGTTTTGCGAGGCGGTTTCCTTGGCACATCTTGTCAAAGCAGAGATCGTGTGCCCTTTTTACGGGTTTCTCATCAATACGGATGTGGGTAACCCAATCATGCCCGTTAGCATGTTTTCTCGATTAAAGGCAAGTCCCAAACGGTTACGGGGAGGGCTCCTGTGTCAGGACCCCGACTCGATGTCACATCGATCTAGCATGTAACACCTCATATCGCTTTGCGGCCTCACGCACGGTATCCCCACGGGTGTCGCCTTACCTTTGCCCGGGACCGTTTGCGCATTTTGGCACACGTATATGATGGTGTCGCTAGCATCCATATGATAAAGAGCCCGGGCTGACATGGTTAGTCGTAAACCCAAAGTGGCACTAACTTACAGGGACAGGCATTCATGACCCAGCATCGAACGTGTCGGTCATCAGCGAGTGAATCCAGGCTGTAGCACTGGGCTAACAGGACTCCAGTGAACCGGGCTGTAGCGGGCTAGCAGGACTCTGGTATTCATCGCGTGACATTTCCCCGAAGGGACAGACACAGGATCGAAGAAGGACACATGCCGGCCTGCCTAAGTGTTCCGGAGCAGTAGCAAGCTACCAGGGCTCAGTGGAAGCACTAGGAGACATTTCCCGGTAAGAGAGGCTACTAAGAATCAACAACTAGATAGTCAGATCCCACACATAGCAATACACATTACACGTACGCATAACATGCAAGTATGTGCTGTACAACATGGCATCACAGCATAACTGAACAAACATATAGCTAAAGGCTCAGAAGAGCCGTCATAGCAATTATTGCAAACAGGGGTCACAAGACCCATCATACAGAGCATACAAGCAACAAGCGGAAGCATTACATGTCTGGGTACAGACATCTATAAATGAAAAAGGCTGAAGAGCCTGACTATCTACAACATCCGATCAAGATCGTAGCTGAGGTACTAGCTACTAGTCGAAGTCCACGAGAACACTAGTAAGACCGAAGTCTCCGCTGCAAAACATAAATAAAGCAACATGAGTACAAAGGTACTCAGCAAGACTTACATCAGACCCTATCATACATGCATTTGTATCAAGAGGGTAATGCGGGGTTTAGTTGCAGCAAGCCAGCTTTGACTCTGTGGCTATCCTAATCTACGACTACCAGAAACTCTGGAGGTGAAACAACGTACACGAGTCCACTAATCACCACACAATACACTACTATGGATTCATCCCCGTCTCCCTACGAGAAGGCCATCCATAGCACTCACACATGTCTTGAGCATTTTAGGGTATCCACTTCAAGTTGTCTATGTACCATGTAAGCATCCAAGAAGTCCATAACCGCGGACCCGGCTATTCGAATAGATCATGTTAACCCTACAGGGGTGTACTTCTTCACACATGCTCTCGCCACTTACCGCCATGTACACGTCATGTATCTCGGCAACCTTCAAGCGGAAGCCTGGCGAGGGTGTCGGCCACGACCTGACTAACCACACAAGACTCTAGTCCAGGTTTATCGCCTATTCGGGTTCCATCCGCAAGGAGATCCGGCCGGGGTGTCGCTCACGGCCCCAAACGATGTGAGCAGGGTTCCCGAGCCCACCAACCGGGTGCCACTCGGTACACCGTGCCACGTGTGCCTAGTCTGTCCCAAGCCCACCCTGCCGGGTGCCACTTGGTAGAAAAATAGCACTACCTACAAACACCAGAAACTAGTTGCGACTCCTGGACAGAGACCAAGTTGGTTAATAAGTCGAGAGGGCTTGGAGCGCCCGGAGCCCAATGTGTGGTAGTATCGGGTCATTGGACGACATACATAGAACTCGGTGCTTAAGGACGGTTCCAGTGAGACAACCCACCATGTACTCCTACATGGCCTCTCACCGCTACCTTTACCAAATCATGTTCACACACACTTCACTCTCAGCACCAGAACATATCGTAACACTCCAATTCATTCCCAATGAACCAGACCTGACACAACTCTAAGCAATAGCAGGCATAGCATGGTAGGAACACAACAATGGCTTCAATCAACTCCTACACATGCTAGTGGGTTTCAACTATTTACTGTGGCAATGACAGGTCATGCAGAGGAATGGGTTCAACTACCGCAGCACAAAGTAGCAGATGAACCGTTGTTGTCCTAATGCAATAACTGAGAGCAGGAGCGAGAGAGTAGGGTTTTATCGAAATGAACAAGGGGGTTTGCTTGCCTGGTAAATCAACAAGGGAGGCACTGCTTCACGGACAGGTACTCTGGAACGTCTCCGGAGCAGGACCTATCGAGAGGAAACGGTGCCGGCAATCAATACACAATCATATGCAACAATATGATGCATGAACATGGCATGTAGATGTGATGCTGTTTGAGCTAATGCATCTAGTAAACATTTGGTTTGAAGTCCATTTGAACCAAAGGTTCAAATGCATTTCTAAATTAGGTCTCTTATATATGCCATAATGTGTTTTCCCATATTCAGCATGTATAAGTTGGTTTTTCATGCATGAAACTAGTACAGATGGAAATATTGCATTTTTCTGATAATTTTTCATATATAAATTATTTCAATCTGAGCTACGGTTGAATTTCTATGAATTTTTGAAGTTTAAAACATTTTCTGGATTTTCTGAATTATTTTAATTCCAGAAAATATATAATTGCGTCAGCATGACGTCATCACTACATCAGCGGGTCAACGCGGCTGTCCAGGTCAAATCTGACGTGTGGGACCCACACGTCAGTGACAGGGGGGTTAACAGGGGTTAATTAGTTTAATTAAAAGGTTAGGGGGGGTCGGGCCCACTGGTCAGCGACCCTGGGGGGTTCAAACCCGGTCAACTCGCCGGCGTTTAGCCGCCGGCGAGGCCAGAGATGGCGGAACGCCGCGGGAATCACCCACAGGGCTCCGTTCGAGGCGTGTTTAGGCTCTTCGAAGAGCTGGCGATGCGGCGCGTCGAGTAGTGCCCTCGGCCGGGGCTGGTGTGGCCGAGAACGACGTCGGCGACCACGTTTGCGGCCGCCGGAGTTCGGCTGTGATCGGGGGCGCGGCTGCAGCGTGCAAAGGCGCGAACTAAAACGCTAGCGGGGCACTACGAGGTGCGGCGAGAGTGCTAGGCGCACTGGCGTGGCCAAAGGGTCGCCGGAGCAACACCGGCGACACGCTCGAGCGGAGGCGAGCTTCGGCCATGGCGGAGCTAAGGCCTAGACGGCGTAATCGCGAGGGGGAGGAGAGGGGTTCGAAGCAGAAGCTCACGGGGAGGTCGATGGGCTGGTCGGCTTGCTCGGGGAAGAGTCGGAGACGACGGACGGGCGCCGACGATCTCGGGCGGCCGACGACGAAGATGACGGCGATGGCGGCTCCTCGGGGCACTCCGGCTTGCGTGGCTCGGCGAGGAGGTAGCTGGCGACGAAGCGGAGCTCCTGGGCACGACGGGGAGGCGAGGGGGAGGCGGTGGCTATGGCCACGGCGTGCGGCGGCGACGGTGGTTCTCGGGTGAGAGAGAGAGAGCAGGGGGAGAGGAGGAGGGAGAGAGTGAGAGGGCGGTCGGGGTTGTGTGGCGTCGTCCGGGGCGTTCCAGGCGACGAGGAGGAAGCAGGAGGTGGCCAGGGAAGCAGGAGGTGGAGGCGCGGCGGTGCGCGCGCGTCGGCACGCGCCGTTCCCCTATCGGGGAGGAAGACGACAGAGGAGGGGGGGCCAGGCGGGCTGGGCCGCCTCCTGGCTGGGCCGGCCTGCTGCTGCTGGGCTGCGCAGGGGAGGGCCCCAGGTAAGCCCCTCCTTCCTTTTATTTCTGTTTTCTATTTTTTTCTGACATTTGTTTTGATTTAATAAAATACTAAATCAATTTATTACCTTATGCCAATTTATTGCAGGAGCTAGATATATTATTCCAGAGCTCTTTTATAATTGGCATAATTTTTGGACCATATTTCATATATATAGAAATATATTTCCAATGCAAATATTTATCGAATTAATCCAAATGGCCAAAATAAATGTCCATGAGCTCCTAAAATTATTGTTTTGATTTTTATCTCTGACCAATATTTTTAGAGGGCATCATGAGCATTTTCTTGGACCCTTTTGGAGAAATTTTTATTTGGGTCATTTTCAAAAAATGATTCTGAGGGTTCCACCAATCCTCATTTCAAATTTAAATGAAATTTAAATATGATGCACAAATGGCTAACTAGCCTAGGTCATACCAGACTAGGGATGTGACAACTCGCCCCCACTTGAAAAAATCTCGTCCCGAGATTCAGGGGTCGACGGAAAGAAAGCGGGGTACTCCAGTCAAAGACGATCTTCTCGCTCCCAAGTAGCCTCTCTCTCGGAATGATGAGACCACTGAACTTTGAGAAACTTGATGTTCTGACGTCGGGTAACACGCTCTGCTTGATCAAGGATGCGAACCGGGTACTCTCGGTATGTGAGGTTATCTTGGAGATCAAGCGTTTCGTGGTCCACTCCGCGGATGGGATCCGAGAAGCAACGCCTGAGTTGAGAGACGTGGAAGACATCATGAACTCGAGAAAGATGTGGAGGTAGTTCCAATTGGTAGGCAACCTCTCCTCGTTTAGCGAGAATACGAAAGGGACCAATGTAACGAGGAGCCAACTTGCCCTTGATACCGAAACGATGGGTACCCTTCAAAGGAGTAACCCGAAGGTAAGCTTGGTCGCCAATTTCATAAGTCATATCCTTATGATGACGATCGTACTGACTTTTCTGACGAGACTGGGCTGTTTTCAAATTCTCACGAATGATGCGAACTTGCTCTTCTACCTCCTGGATCATATCCGGTCCAAAGAATTGTCTTTCACCGGTTTCTGACCAGTTCAAAGGTGTTCGACATCTTCGTCCATAGAGAACCTCAAAAGGAGCTTTCTTGAGGCTGGATTGGTAGCTATTGTTATAAGCAAACTCGGCGAAAGGAAGACATTTCTCCCAATCCATACCGAATGAGATAACGCAAGCTCTGAGCATGTCTTCGAGAATTTGATTGACCCGTTCCACCTGACCACTCGACTGAGGGTGGAAAGCGGTACTGAAGGAAAGATGGGTTCCCATGGCAGTTTGGAAACTCTCCCAGAAATGAGAAGTGAAAAGGCTGCCACGGTCTGAATTGATCTCTAGTGGAACACCATGGAGTGACACTATTCGAGAAATATATAAGTCAGCAAGCTGACTAGCAGTGATACTCTCTCGAACAGGGAGGAAGTGAGCCACTTTGGAAAGACGATCAACGACTACGAAGATAGCGTTATTCCCTCTTTTGGTCCTGGGAAAGCCGGTAATGAAGTCCATACCAACTTTATCCCATTTCCATTCAGGAATAGCTAAAGGCTGAAGGGTGCCAGCAGGTCTTTGATGCTCTGCCTTAACGCGACGACAAACGTCACATTTAGCAATGAACTCAGCGATTTCTCTCTTCATCCTAGTCCACCAGAACCTCTGGCGTAGGTCCTGATACATCTTAGTACTACCGGGATGAATCGTGAGAGGAGATTCATGCGCCTCCTTAAGGATCAATTGTCGCAGATGTTGATTCTTGGGAACCACCAAGCGATTCTCAAAGAAAACAACACCACGATCATCCATAGAGAAACATCCACCAACTCCCTTCTTAATGTTTCTCTTGATCCGAGAAATTCGTGTGTCTTGCTTTTGAGCAGCGATAATCCGATCTTCAAGATCAGGTTTCGCCACCAGGGTAGAAAGGAATCCGCGAGGAGCTATGTGAAGATTAAGCTTACAGAATTCCTCATGGAGAAGTGGTTGGCCTTGCTGCAACATGAGATTGTTGCAATAGGATTTACGGCTTAGAGCATCAGCCATGACATTGGCTTTGCCTGGGGTGTAGGTAATCCCTAGATCATAATCTGTAATCAACTCCAACCAACGTCTTTGCCTAAGGTTCAAATCTGGTTGGGTGAAGATATACTTGAGACTCTGGTGATCGGTGTAGATCTCGCAACGTTTACCAAGGAGATAATGTCGCCAGGTCTTGAGTGCATAGACTACGGCTGCAAGCTCTAGATCATGTGTAGGATAATTCTCCTCATGTGGATGCAACTGTCGGGATGCATAGGCAATCACATGACGATCCTGCATAAGGATGCAACCTAGTCCCTGTCGTGAGGCGTCGCAATAGATAATAAAGTCTTTAGTGAAATCCGGTGGCACAAGTATGGGAGCAGAAGTCAGGCGTCTTTTCAGTTCCTGAAAACTGTACTCACACTGTGGGGACCACTCGAACTTTTTATCTTTCTTGAGAAGTTCCGTGAGGGGTTTGGCTACTTTGGAGAAGTTTTCAACAAAGCGGCGACAATAGCTGGCTAGACCAAGGAAGCTCCTAACTTGTTTCACGGTCTCAGGTGGAGTCCAATCGAGAACGGCTTGAACTCTCTCGGGATTGACAGCAATGCCCTTACCAGAGATTACGTGGCCTAGGTAGGTCACTTCTGGCAACCAAAATTCACACTTGGAGAACTTGGCATAAAGGCGGTGTTCTCTGAGTTTTTCTAAAACAAGTCTAAGATGTTCGGCATGCTCTTCCTCGTTCTTCGAGTAAATAAGAATATCATCGAGGTAAACCACGACGAACTTATCTAAGTACTCCATGAAGATCGAGTTCATCAAGCGGGAGAATGTGGCTGGGGCATTGGTTAGACCAAAGGACATGACGGTGTACTCGTACTGACCATAACGAGTAACAAAAGCTGTCTTGGGAATGTCCCCATTTCTGATCTTGATTTGGTGGTAGCCTAATCTTAAATCCATCTTGGAGAAGACTGCGGATCCAGCGAGCTGATCATACAGGTCGTTGATCCTGGGGAGCGGATACTTGTTCTTTATCGTGACCAAATTAACGGGATGATAATCTACAACCATCCGGTCTGTACCATCCTTCTTCTTGACGAAGAGGACGGGGCAAGCCCAAGGAGAAGAGCTGGGACGGATGAAACCCTTTTTCAAGGACTCATCGAGTTGTTTCTTAAGCTCGGCTAGTTCTAGGGGTGCCATCTTGTAAGGTCTCCGGGAGATTGGAGCTGTTCCTGGAATAAGATCTATGACGAACTCTACCTCTCTGTCAGGTGGAACACCTGGTAGTTCCTCTGGAAAGACATCCGGAAAGTCACGGACTACCGGGATATCTTCAAGGTTTGGAAGAGGGCTGGCATTAAGAGAATAGAGCTGAAGCTTTGCAACTCTAGTGGGGACGGTGACTAACTTGCCAGATGGGTGTGTAAGCTGAACAGATCTTGTGTAGCAATCAATCTTGGCATGATGAGCTGTCATCCAGTCCATACCCAAGATGATGTTAATATCTGAGGACTTGAGGGCTACAAGTGATGCAAGGAATACAAGTCTGTCAACAAGGATTTCGTTACCATGGCTTACACTAGAGGTTTGCCATTTGGATCCAGGAGTTTGGATGACTAGCGGAGTTGGCATTTCACAAAATGACAGGTTGTGCAAGTTAGCATAGCTTTCAGAAATGAAGGAGTGAGATGCTCCAGTATCGAATAGAACTGATGCTGGGTGACAATTGACGAGGAGTGTGCTAAGAACGACATCTGGATCATCATGAGCGTCTTTAGCTGAGACGTGATGCACACGTCCATGTTCAGTGGGGGCTGACTTGACACTGATCATCTTGCGTGATGGCTTAATACAGCCAACAGTCTTCTCGGGCTGAGGTGGAGCATAACTAGTTTGAGAGCAATCACGTGCATAGTGTCCTGGCTTCCCGCATGTGAAGCAAGTCCCTGAGGTTGGACGGGGACCCGCACTGACAAACGGTCTACCAGTAGGCCTGGGTGGAACATACGACTGAGCTGGAGGAGGCACCACATGAGATGACCTCGGTGTATAATCGGAAGGAAGAGCGGAGTTTGGAACCCAAATCCGGCGTTTCTGGGAGCTAGAGCCAGAGGGAGATCCCAAATCACGGGTGTGCTTACGAGACTCCTCGTAAGTGAGTTGAGCTGTCTCTGCATTGATGGCCTTGTTCACAAGGGCTTGGAATGTATCACAATGATGCAGGTGGAGATCACGACGCAACTTGGGGTTGAGACCCTTCCGGAACCTAGCTTGCTTCTTGGCGTCCGTGGACACTTGTTCTGTGGCATAGCGGGCGAGGTTCTCAAACTCTCTGCTATAAGCATCAACAGCCATCTTACTCTGGGTGAGACTGCAGAACTCTTCTCTCTTGCGATCAAGGAGGGCCTGGGGAATGTGATGCTCACGAAAAGACTCAGTGAAATCCTTCCAGGTAGGAATCTGGCCGGCTGGAAGCATAGTCTCATAGTTCTGCCACCAAAGACTAGCAGGACCTTCCAGGTGGTATGTGGCATAAGTGACCTTGTCATCTTCAGCTACGCTCGCGGAACGCAGCTTATGGGTGATGCTACGGAGCCAGTCATCTGCATCGAGTGGCTCGATGGAATGATGAAAGGTAGGTGGGTGCAAACGAATGAAGTCATGAATGGTAGCAGACCCTTTGAACTGATGTGCGGTGTTCTCCTCGATACGTGCCAACAAGCGGTTAGACTCACGCTTGTTCCTTTCCATCTCTAGCATGAACTCTGTCAACGAAGGCTGGTCGGGAGGATCCTCATCCCTACCATCTCCGTGGTTCTGGCTACGAACAATAGAACTTGATGACATCCTGAGAAACGAAAACCAGGGACGGAATCAGCATCAACTATAGACTGTAGAATGTAGGACAAGGAATTAGTATCACTCGAACTCCTAGGGAAATTTAGGCAGCATAACTACAGCAAAATGCTCAGAATGAGACATCCTACTAAAAATGGGGTAGTACAACAACTCAACATCACCACTCAAAGGTTCTGGGATAGTACTAAACAGACTACACCGGAAGTACTCGAAACTGGGGTATGACTCTGATCAACCAGTCTTATGGAACTATAGAGTAGTAACACGTGATCCTGATAGACGGAAGAGAAGCCTAATTCCTTAACCCCGGAGGAAGATAGGAGGACTCAGATCAGAAGTCCATGAGGTAAAGGAGTAAAAGAGCCTTACGTTCCTTCCCACAATCAATTCCCTTACATAACTAAAGAATTTCTAGACTCAACTTCGACCAGTATGGCTTGGTAATCCTACAGGCAGTCAGGCTCTGATACCAAAGCTGTTAGGACCCCGACTCGATGTCACATCGATCTAGCATGTAACACCTCATATCGCTTTGCGGCCTCACGCACGGTATCCCCACGGGTGTCGCCTTACCTTTGCCCGGGACCGTTTGCGCATTTTGGCACACGTATATGATGGTGTCGCTAGCATCCATATGATAAAGAGCCCGGGCTGACATGGCTAGTCGTAAACCCAAAGTGGCACTAACTTACAGGGACAGGCATTCATGACCCAGCATCGAATGTGTCGGTCATCAGCGAGTGAATCCAGGCTGTAGCACTGGGCTAACAGGACTCCGGTGAACCGGGCTGTAGCGGGCTAGCAGGACTCTGGTATTCATCGCGTGACATTTCCCCGAAGGGACAGACACAGGATCGAAGAAGGACACATGCCGGCCTGCCTAAGTGTTCCGGAGCAGTAGCAAGCTACCAGGGCTCAGTGGAAGCACTAGGAGACATTTCCCGGTAAGAGAGGCTACTAAGAATCAACAACTAGATAGTCAGATCCCACACATAGCAATACACATTACACGTACGCATAACATGCAAGTATGTGCTGTACAACATGGCATCACAGCATAACTCAACAAACATATAGCTAAAGGCTCAGAAGAGCCGTCATAGCAATTATTGCAAACAGGGGTCACAAGACCCATCATACAGAGCATACAAGCAACAAGCGGAAGCATTACATGTCTGGGTACAGACATCTATAAATGAAAAAGGCTGAAGAGCCTGACTATCTACAACATCCGATCAAGATCGTAGCTGAGGTACTAGCTACTAGTCGAAGTCCACGAGAACACTAGTAAGACCGAAGTCTCCGCTGCAAAACATAAATAAAGCAACATGAGTACAAAGGTACTCAGCAAGACTTACATCAGACCCTATCATACATGCATTTGTATCAAGAGGGTAATGTGGGGTTTAGTTGCAGCAAGCCAGCTTTGACTCTGTGGCTATCCTAATCTACGACTACCAGAAACTCTGGAGGTGAAACAACGTACACGAGTCCACTAATCACCACACAATACACTACTATGGATTCATCCCCGTCTCCCTACGAGAAGGCCATCCATAGCACTCACACATGTCTTGAGCATTTTAGGGTATCCACTTCAAGTTGTCTATGTACCATGTAAGCATCCAAGAAGTCCATAACCGCGGACCCGGCTATTCGAATAGATCATGATAACCCTGCAGGGGTGTACTTCTTCACACACGCTCTCGCCACTTACCGCCATGTACACGTCATGTATCTCGGCAACCTTCAAGCGGAAGCCTGGCGAGGGTGTCGGCCACGACCTGACTAACCACACAAGACTCTAGTCCAGGTTTATCGCCTATTCGGGTTCCATCCGCAAGGAGATCCGGCTGGGGTGTCGCTCACGGCCCCAAACGATGTGAGCAGGGTTCCCGAGCCCACCAACCGGGTGCCACTCGGTACACCGTGCCACGTGTGCCTAGTCTGTCCCAAGCCCACCCTGCCGGGTGCCACTTGGTAGAAAAATAGCACTACCTACAAACACCAGAAACTAGTTGCGACTCCTGGACAGAGACCAAGTTGGTTAATAAGTCGAGAGGGCTTGGAGCACCCGGAGCCCAATGTGTGGTAGTATCGGGTCATTGGACGACATACATAGAACTCGGTGCTTAAGGACGGTTCCAGTGAGACAACCCACCATGTACTCCTACATGGCCTCTCACCGCTACCTTTACCAAATCGTGTTCACACACACTTCACTCTCAGCACCAGAACATATCGTAACACTCCAATTCATTCCCAATGAACCAGACCTGACACAACTCTAAGCAATAGCAGGCATAGCATGGTAGGAACACAACAATGGCTTCAATCAACTCCTACACATGCTAGTGGGTTTCAACTATTTACTGTGGCAATGACAGGTCATGCAGAGGAATGGGTTCAACTACCGCAGCACAAAGTAGCAGATGAACCGTTGTTGTCCTAATGCAATAACTGAGAGCAGGAGCGAGAGAGTAGGGTTTTATCGAAATGAACAAGGGGGTTTGCTTGCCTGGTAAATCAACAAGGGAGGCACTGCTTCACGGACAGGTACTCTGGAACGTCTCCGGAGCAGGACCTATCGAGAGGAAACGGTGCCGGCAATCAATACACAATCATATGCAACAATATGATGCATGAACATGGCATGTAGATGTGATGCTGTTTGAGCTAATGCATCTAGTAAACATTTGGTTTGAAGTCCACTTGAACCAAAGGTTCAAATGCATTTCTAAATTAGGTCTCTTATATATGCCATAATGTGTTTTCCCATATTCAGCATGTATAAGTTGGTTTTTCATGCATGAAACTAGTACAGATGGAAAGATTGCATTTTTCTGATAATTTTTCATATATAAATTATTTCAATCTGAGCTACGGTTGAATTTCTATGAATTTTTGAAGTTTAAAACATTTTCTGGATTTTCTGAATTATTTTAATTCCAGAAAATATATAATTGCGTCAGCATGACGTCATCACTACATCAGCGGGTCAACGCGGCTGTCCAGGTCAAATCTGACGTGTGGGACCCACACGTCAGTGACAGGGGGGTTAACAGGGGTTAATT
>NC_041382.1:575035900-575066996 GCF_002162155.2 Triticum dicoccoides
GGGGGTTCAAACCCGGTCAACTCGCCGGCGTTTAGCCGCCGGCGAGGCCAGAGACGGCGGAACGCCGCGGGAATCACCCACAGGGCTCCGTTCGAGGCGTGTTTAGGCTCTTCGAAGAGCTGGCGATGCGGCGCGTCGAGTAGTGCCCTCGGCCGGGGCTGGGGTGGCCGAGAACGACGTCGGCGACCACGTTTGCGGCCGCCGGAGTTCGGCTGTGATCGGGGGCGTGGCTGCAGCGTGCAAAGGCGCGAACTAAAACGCTAGCGGGGCACTACGAGGTGCGGCGAGAGTGCTAGGCGCACTGGCGTGGCCAAAGGGTCGCCGGAGCAACGCCGGCGACAAGCTCGAGCGGAGGCGAGCTTCGGCCATGGCGGAGCTAAGGCCTAGACGGCGTAATCGCGAGGGGGAGGAGAGGGGTTTGAAGCAGATGCTCACGGGGAGGTCGATGGGCTGGTCGGCTTGCTCGGGGAAGAGTCGGAGACGACAGACGGGCGCCGACGATCTCGGGCGGCCGACGACGAAGATGACGGCGATGGCGGCTCCTCGGGGCACTCCGGCTTGCGTGGCTCGGCGAGGAGGTAGCTGGCGACGAAGCGGAGCTCCTGGGCACGACGGGGAGGCGGTGGCTATGGCCACGGCATGCGGCGGCGACGGTGGTTCTCGGGTGAGAGAGAGAGAGCAGGGGGAGAGGAGGAGGGAGAGAGTGAGAGGGCGGTCGGGGTTGCGTGGCGTCGTCCGGGGCGTTCCAGGCGACGAGGAGGAAGCAGGAGGTGGCTAGGGAAGCAGGAGGTGGAGGCGCGGCGGTGCGCGCGCGTCGGCACGCGCCGTTCCCCTGTCGGGGAGGAAGACGACAGAGGAGGGGGGGCCAGGCGGGCTGGGCCGCCTCCTGGCTGGGCCGGCCTGCAGCTGCTGGGCTGCGCAGGGGAGGGCCCCAGGTAAGCCCCTCCTTCCTTTTATTTCTGTTTTCTATTTTTTCTGACATTTGTTTTGATTTAATAAAATACTAAATCAATTTATTACCTTATGCCAATTTTTTGCAGGAGCTAGATATATTATTCCAGAGCTCTTTTATAATTGGCATAATTTTTGGACCATATTTCATATATATAGAAATATATTTCCAATGCAAATATTTATCGAATTAATCCAAATGGCCAAAATAAATGTCCATGAGCTCCTAAAATTATTGTTTTGATTTTTATCTCTGACCAATATTTTTAGAGGGCATCATGAGCATTTTCTTGGACCCTTTTGGAGAAATTTTTATTTGGGTCATTTTCAAAAAATGATTCTGAGGGTTCCACCAATCCTCATTTCAAATTTAAATGAAATTTAAATATGATGCACAAATGGCTAACTAGCCTAGGTCATACCAGACTAGGGATGTGACATCCTGGTATTCAACCTCTTATAAAGAGACCAAGGCCTTACTCCTTTTTCCAATCTCAAACGAGTTCGCCCATCGCCTCGAGTTCCAACACCCCAGGCTCCAGATTCCAGGCGCTTCGGATCTTCGACAATGTCCGGTTCTGACCTTCAAGGCCGATGGATGCCCTCCTCCGTCATGGAGGAGGACGTGCTAAAGTTGAGAGAGGCTAAGTTCTTGACCGCCGAAATTCCGCATAGGTTGCCTGCTCAAGGGCAGGCTATTCCCAGTCCCCAGCCCGATGAGAGCGTAGTGTTCATGTCTCACTTCCTTCGGGGGTTAGGCTTCTCGATGGATCCCTTCGTGAGGGGGCTGCTGTTTTACTACGGGCTGGAATTTCATGACTTAGCTCCGGAGTCCATCCTCCACATTTCCTCATTCATCGTTGTGTGCGAAGCGTTCCTCCATGTTACTCCTCACTTCGGATTATGGCTCAAGACTTTTGGATTGGAGCTGAAGATGATCGAGGGGCGGCACGCAGAGTGCGGAGGCGCTGTCATAAGTAAGAATGCTGATGCTCCATGGCCCAAGGGCTCCTTTCAAGAAGAGCTCGGCTTGTGGCAACGAGAATGGTTCTATATCACCGCTCCCAGGAGCGCCAAGTGGGCGGCGCCTCCTGCCTTTCGCTTGGGTCCCCCATCACGACTAGCGTCATGGGTCAACAAAGGATTAGATTGGGGTTTGCCCAAAGACGTGCCCCTGTTACAGGGCCAAATTAAGGATCTCTTGGAAGGAGACCTCAGTTTGGTCAAGGTGACGCAGGTCATGCTGATTCACTGAATATTTCCTGGCAAACATCGCCCCCTTCGCCTGTGGGAGTTTAATCTAGAGGGACCGCGAGCTCTCCAGAATTTTATGGGCGCAACGCCCGCGGAGATGTATAGAATGTTCTTCGGATCACAAGAGATGTGTCCCGATTTAACCGAGGACGCAGGCCTAAGCTGCCATCACCCGGATACTCAAGTAAGCAACCCTGTGCCCGGACCTTCTATCCGTATAATTGTCATAAACTTGCCCCTAAAAGAGTCGTCCTTTTAAACAGGAGTGGATAGTGAAGGCGAAGCTGATCAGGTGTCCGACTCCCCTTCCTGAAACCAGGCCGGATCCCGTGTTGGCCAGGATGCTGGAGATAATGCCTTTGGAGGGGGAGGACAAGGAAGCTATGGCCTCCTCGAAGGAGGCTGTTCCGAAGGGAGGAACCGACAAATCCTCTCCTAAGGGGAAGAAGAGAGCCGCCTCTGACGACCCGGAAACCATGGCCTCAAAACGGGGGAGAAAATCCTCGTCAGAGGGTTCGACACCAGGGAGTTCCTTGGCCGGACTACGCCCTCAAGGGGATCAGCCCTCCAGCGAGCCGTAAGTGGAGAAAAGATTTTCCTTTTGAGGGATGAGAGAAATCCTTGATTTTATATCTCAGAAGATTAACCGAAATTTTACCTTGTAGATTGGACCTCAGCCCTTCGCAGCAGAGCTCATCTTCGGGGGATCTTCTTCCAGAGATGATGGAGAGCGAAACGCCTCCCCCTGTCATGCTGCCCAGCGAGGCGGGTGACCCTGAGGTGTCGTCGCGGAGGGTTTCTCCGAATCCGGCAGGGGCGGAAGATAGCTATGTGGCCCCCTCGAGGCTCTCCGTGTCCGGCCTTCAAAAGAGGCCATAGGACAACTCCGACACCGTCTGGTGCTCGGCCGGAGGAACTAAAGATTCTGCTGGGGCGAGCTTCTATCTCAGAAGAGCACCGTGCATTGATGGGCACGGTGATTGAAAGGATTTCATCCACAGAAAGCGGATTGCATGAGGCCGTCAAAAGTTTACTGACGGGTTTTGAGGTACGTTAGATAATGTACACTTTTGTCAGTTGCGCATAAGTAAGATGCGCCCTGTGTAGATAGTAGCCCCTGAGACTCTGCGCAGTGTCAAGAAATGACGGCATGCAGAGGATCATAATCCCAGGTCTAAGATGTCGCATTTGAATGTTGGTGGCGAGGTGTCCCGAATCAAGCCGAACTGATGATGTGGCCGAACTAAAGCGGCAACTGGACGTGGCAGATGCCGACATCGCGCTTGTCAACAAGCAGCTTGATGAGGCTCAAGGTATTTAATTCTTCGGGTGGCATCAGGTAAGAGGAGCTTCATGCCAGTGTCTCACAATGTGTGTGCTTGACGCAGATGGTACGGCCGCCGTGGAGAATCTTAGGGCAGAACTTGCCCGAGCTAAGGAGCAAGCCATAAAAAGCGATGCGGCTGCCGAGAAGGCCCTTGAAGAGTTGAGAGACGAACAAGCTGCTCACTGCCGAAGCAAACAAGAGATGGCCGAGATGGCCGAGAAGTTAAAGAGCGCTGCAGACCATTGCAAACTTCTTGAGAAAGAAGACCGGGCGAGATAGACGGATTTAGAGAAGGCTGTTGCCGATGCCAAGGATGCTCGCTCTGTGATGAGAGCTGCGAAGGAGGAGCTGCGTCAGGCCAAACAGATTGCGGCTGGAAAGCCATTTATGCTGCGGAGGAAGTTTTGTGATCCGAAGTTTGCTCCGTTGGACCGGATGTGGAGTGTGGAGGACACCTGTCTGGATTTGGCAGCAAGTGCTGCTGATGCGACCGAACACTTTTGAGGTCTAAAAGATCATGAAGTGGAAAAGCTTTTCTGGTCACAGTTCCAGAATCCAGAGCGTCCACTGGCAGTGGACGATCGCCTGGCTCAATGGGCCGACCTGAATAGATTGTCCGGACTCGCCATGAAGTACGTCATGGGTCATCTGTGGCCTGGGAGATCGGAGCCGAAGAGTTATTTCAGCTTGGTGTAGCAATTCCTTGACGCGGTGCCACGTATTAATGCAATGAAGAGGTCAGCATGCATAGAGGGCGCAAGGATGGCTCTTGCCCGTGTTAAGACATACTGGGCAGAGATGCAGACCACCGTTATTGCGTCCCATCAGACAAAGTGCGAGTACCTTCCGAGCACTATTTTCAGGAAGTCCTTGAAGGTGCTCGTGTAATAGAGACGCAGTGCTCGAAAGATGCTATGTTATGATAGCATATGTAATTGAAAAGTAGTATTTTGATAAACTGTAGTGGCCTTTTTTATACTTGTGCCTTCAAGTATTGTGAACACCTTCTATGCGGCCGTTTTAAGATATATATATATATATATATATATATATATATATATATATATATATATATATATATATATATATATATATATATATGTACAGAATCTGAAAGATGGCAGTCGTTGGCTTCAGCCCCCACGCACATAGTGCGGGGGTGCTCGCAGAAGACGCATTTTCACACTTAACCCAACGTCTTGGTCCTACAAAGGAGGTGATAGCGCAGCGGGCCAGGCAACCGGACTATAATGCTTTAACACTTTCACTTAGCCATAGGTGTTTGACAATGAGACTCTTTAGGTAGCTCCTTGGTGGCAACTGCGCTCGTTCGAATTCGGGGCGCGTATGTGCCTGACCGGGAAGCAGCCCTTCGTTAAAGTGGAGGAATCCGATAGATTCTGATAGGTCATCGAGTGGCTGACCAGTCTCACGCTACATCATGACAGTCAGTTTTTGGCTTTCTCTACTGAGGTGCTCGCCCTGGCCGAACCGGGGGCACAATCGCAGTAGTTCTCCTGGTGCTACCTTAGCCGATAGAGCGGAACATAAGGTAGCCGAACTCAGGAGCCGGGCAACCCAACATTTGACCAAAGACATGATTCGGAGCTGATGCATATAATGCCAAAACTCGCGACGCCGAACACTCCCTAAGGTGTTTGGTCTTTCTGAGTGCGGGCGAAACAACACTCTTTATTTAAAAAAAGAGCCCCTAGTGTCCAGGTACGCGCAAAAATTCTGACGTGGCCACATGCCAAGACGCCAGCCTCCTCCTTGGTTATATTAGAAATAAAAAAACCAGGGGTTGTGTAGCAACAAGAGACAGTAAAAAAGGTTTACGCAGGGTCTTAATCTAAAAAGAATCCTTTAGGACGGGTCCCTACTGCACGTCTGCGCCTGTGTCTCCGTTGTGCCGTATCCTGGACGGGCGCCGCACGACGTTCATCTGTAAAAGAGAGGAACTGAGTTGAAAACGGGTCGTGCCGACAAAGTTTAGAATAAGCAAGTATAAAGTAAGATATATGAGATTGAGCTTTATTGTCTCTTATTGTATATGCGTGGAGCCCCTAGTGTGGGGGTATATGGCTTCTAGGCCTGCATCAATGATGATTTTGCACCGAACTCGTCTATTCGCGTTCATGGACTTGAATGACCTATTTTGAATTTTATTAGCCGGTGAGGCCATTTTGCTGTGGGGCTGTTAAAGCGGCCGCACAATCCTCCGCTTGGGGAGGCGCACTTTAGTGCTTCCCCTTCAAAGAGATGATGCCTCGTGGACCGGGCATCTTGAGCATAAGAGATGCATAATATGGTATTGCGTTAAAGCGAGCGAAAGCTTCGCATCCCAGTAGTGCTTGATAGCGACTTGAGAACGGGACGATATGGAAGGTCAGCTTTTTGCGGTGGAGGTTATCGGCAGAGCCGAATTTGACTGTGAGCTGGAGAAAACCCGTACAATGGGTGTCCGGACCAAGTATTACCCCTTGAAAGGAGGTTCTGCTGCGGTGGATTCTTGCTGGGTTTATCCCCATGTGCTGGATTGTATCCTGATATATCAGGTTTAGTCCACTGCCGCCGTCCATAAGGACATTTGAAAACTGGAGTCCGCCAATTATTGGATTGAGTATCAAGGCAGTCCAGCCTACATTCTTGATATTCCTAGAATAATCTAGCTGATCAAAGATGATCGGTTTTGACAACCAGTGGCGGGACCCTTTGGGGCTGGGCCGTGTGGTGCGTACCTTTACGGGTGCCGCATGTTTTGTTATGTGAAGTGAGTTCACTATTTTTACTTCTTGTGGGAAGTTCTTTTGTTTCCTGGTGCTCTGCTTTTGGGGTTCGTCCTCGTCTTCGCTTGGTGTGTCGAGCCCCTTGTGTTCGGCATTGAGTCTGCCGGATTGTTTGAAAACCCAACAGTCTCTGTGGGTATGGTAGCAGGCTTCCGGGGAGTACTGTGTATCTGACATATCCTGTCCAGGATTTTATTTAGGTTGGATGGATCGTCCCAGTTATCCTGGGGGGGCGATTTTTCCTGATTTTGTCGTGAGCCTTTGAATCCGGCATTGACTGCCGTGCTCTTCGGATTTTTGTCCTTAGTCTAGCGACGACCCTTGTTGCATCGCGGTTTTTCGTTTCCATCCCTAGTTTCGGATGTACTTGGGTTGCTGGGGCTGCACCTTGCCAACCAGCTGTCCTCCCCTGCACAAAAGCGGGTCATGAGGCTTGTTAGTGCAGCCATTGTCCTTGGCTTTTCTTGGCCGAGGTGTCTGGCGAGCCATTCGTCTCGGACATTATGTCTGAAAGCTGCCAAGGCTTCGGTGTCCGGACAGTCGACTATCTGATTCTTTTTAGTGAGGAATCTATTCCAGAACTGCCGAGCTGATTCTCCGGGTTGTTGAGTTATGTGACTAAGATCGTCTGCATCCGGGGGACGGACATAGGTCCCTTGAAAGTTTTCTCGGAAAGCATCCTCGAGCTCTTCCTAGCTTCCAATTGTGTTTTCTGGAAGGCTTTTAAGCCAATGCCAGGCTGGCCCTTTAAGCTTAAGGGGTAGATATTTTATGGCGTGGAGATCATCTCCTCTAGCCATGTGTATGTGGAGGATATAATCCACGATCCACACTCCAGGGTCTGTTGTTCCATCATATTCCTCTATGTTTACGGGTTTGAATCCCTCTGGGAATTCATAGTTCAGGACCTCATCGGTGAAACATAGGGAGTGTGCGGCGCCCCTGTATTTGGGTGTGCCGGATTCTGATGATGGCTTCTTAGCATTGCTTACGAGAGCTTGCTTTCTTGGCCCATAAATGGACCTGACTGGGCCATTATGCCAATCCTTAAGTGGGTCGCATGCCGATTTAGGTGCGGCATCGCTTGCTGCTTTATGTGGTCGTCTATCCGACCGTGTGGCTTTTTCATTTTTTGAATGCGGGGGCTCTAGGGCCTCTTCGTCGAATTCAGGCATTAGCTTTCTTTTCGGATAGCTTTTAGTGTGGCGACTGCTGCCGTACTTATCTGTGGTATTGATTACTTTGCTCCATCTAATCCGGAGTGCATCTTCCGCTATTTTTAGCTTCCGCTTCTGCTTTTTTAGGCTGCGTGCAGTTGCAACGAGTCTCTCGTGGAGATTCTTCTGCTCCATAGGTTTATTGGGCGTGAGGTTGTCTGGAATGCTGTTTTCGCCAGAGGAGGGATGTTCGGTTTCTCTATCCGTGTTTCCCTGTTCGGACGGTTGCTCTAAGGCCTGCTCGTCGTCTACCGGCTCGTCCTGCTCTATGGCTGGGTTTTTGTCGAGGCAGGGCTTGGGTCTGCGTTTACGCCGACGCTTTGATTGCTTTTCGGGGGGTCGATCTCCCATCCCATCCCCTTTTTCCTCGTTGTCGCTTCCTTTAGGGGTATCCACCATGTACACATCGTGGGATGAGGTGGCTGTCCAATGCCCTATGGGCATTGGTTCGTTGGTATCTCCTGCATCGTCATCCATGCTGTCGATGTCTCCGGAGCCGCAGTTGAGCACGTCGTTTAAATTGTCGACAGTGGCTACCAAGTGGGTAGTGGGTGGGCTTTGAATTTCTTCATCGTCCGTATCCCATCCTCACTGACCGTAATCCGGCCAGGGCTCTCCTGATAAAGAAAGAGACTTTAGAGAATTCAGGATGTCGCCGAAGGGCGAGTGCTGAAAGATGTCCGCGGCGGTGAACTCCATTATTGGCGCCCAATCGGGTTCGATTGGCAGGGACGCGAGGGGTTCGGAGTTCGGAGAGGAATCCGTCTCCTTGGAGTCACGGGCCGTGCAGAGTGCGGGGCTGGCGTTTGGCTTGATCGCCTCTGAGATTACAGCCCCCGAGGTGACGTCCAACCGCTCACCCTCGATTGGCGCAGCTGGCTCCGAGTTAAGGGTCAGAGCCGGTGCGTTTGCGGCCTCCAGGGTACTGTTCGGCGACAAAGCTAGATCATGCCCCACGAGACAGTGCGGCGCGCTTGGCTGTGGCTCGAATCCGTCAAAGATCAAATCTCCGCGGACGTTTGCCGTGTAGTTTAGGCTTCCAAACCTGACTTGATGGCCAGGGGCGTAGCTTTCGATCTGCTCCAGGTGGCCAAGTGAATTGGCCCGCAGTGCAAAGCCGCCGAAGACGAAGATCTGTCCGGGGAGAAAAATCTCACCGTGGACCGCATCGTCGTTGATGATAAAAGGAGCCATCGGGCCTAAAGGCGACGACACAGAGGAACTCTCAATGAAAGCACCAATGTCGGTGTCAAAACCGGCGGATCTCGGGTAGGGGGTTCCGATGGTAACAGGAGACAGGGGACACTTTGTTTTACCCAGGTTCGGGCCCTCTCGATGGAGGTAATACCCTACTCCTGCTTGATTAATATTGATGATATGGGTAGTACAAGAGTAGATCTACCACAAGATCAAGGAGGCTAAACCCTAGAATCTAGCCTATGGTATGATTGTTGTGTATGGAGTTGATTGCCTACGGACTACAACCCTCCGGTTTATATAGACACCGGATAGGGTTAGGGTTACACAGAGTCGGTTACAATGGTAGGAGATCTTGAATATCCGCATCGCCAAGCTTGCCTTCCACGCCAAGGAAAGTCCCATCTGGACACGGGATGAAGTCTTCAATCTTGTATCTTCATAGTCCAGGAGTCCGGCCGAAGGTATAGTCTGGCTACCCGAACACCCCCTAATCCAGGACTCCCTCAGTAGCCCCTGAACCAGGCTTCAATTACGACAAGTCTGGCGCGCAAGTTGTCTTCGGCATTGCAAGGCGGGTTCCTCCTCCAAGACCTTCATAGAAGATTTGTAAACACCAAGAGTAGTGTCCGGTTCTGCAAAATAATTTTCCACATATTGCCATAGAGAGAATAATATTAATACAAATCAAATCTGCTGACGTATTCTACAATGCGCCATCACACTACAGCCAAGTCCTTTACTCGAATCGTTTTTACTTTTCCACCTCAGCATGTTTTGCGAGGCGGTTTCCTTGGCACATATTGTCAAAGCAGAGATCGTGTGCCCTTTTTACGGGTTTCTCATCAATACGGACGTGGGTAACCCAATCATGCCCGTTAGCATGTTTTCTCGATTAAAGGCGAGTCCCAAACGGTTACGGGGAGGGCTCCTGGTATTCAACCTCTTATAAAGAGACCAAGGCCTTACTCCTTTTTCCAATCTCAAACGAGTTCGCCCATCGCCTCGAGTTCCAACACCCCAGGCTCCAGATTCCAGGCGCTTCGGATCTTCGACAATGTCCGGCTCCGACCTTCAAGGCTGATGGATGCCCTCCTCTGTCACGGAGGAGGACGTGCTAAAGTTGAGAGAGGCTAAGTTCTTGACCGCCGAAATTCCGCATAGGTTGCCTGCTCAAGGGCAGGCTATTCCCAGTCCCCAGCCCGATGAGAGTGTAGTGTTCATGTCTCACTTCCTTCCGGGGTTAGGCTTCCCGATGGATCCCTTCGTGAGGGGGCTGCTGTTTTACTACGGGCTAGAATTTCATGACTTAGCTCCGAAGTTCAAAATCGATCAAGCAAAGAAAGGGTTCTTGCATGTATTACAAGGTGTGAAGTTGAGTAAGACTCAATGCCCGACCACTGCAGAAGATAGAGACAAAATGAAAGATGTTCCCTTTGCTTCGGCCATAGGCTCTATCATGTATGAAATGCTGTGTACCAGACCTGATGTGTGCCTTGCTATAAGTCTAGCAGGGAGGTACCAAAGTAATCCAGGAGTGGATCACTGGACAGCGGTCAAGAACATCCTGAAATACCTGAAAAGGACTAAGGATATGTTTCTCGTTTATGGAGGTGACAAAGAGCTCATCGTAAATGGTTACGTTGATGCAAGCTTTGACACTGATCCGGACGATTCGAAATTGCAAATCGGATACGTGTTTACATTGAACGGTACAGCTGATAGTTGGTGCAGTTCTAAACAAAGCGTCGTGGCGGGATCTACATGTGAAGTGGAGTACATAGCTGCTTCAGAAGCAGCAAATGAAGGAGTCTGGATGAAGGAGTTCATATCTGATCTAGGTGTCATACCTAGTGCATCGGGTCCAATGAAAATCTTTTGTGACAATACTGGAGCAATTGCCTTAGCGAAGGAATCTAGATTTGACAAGAGAACCAAGCACATCAAGAGATGCTTCAATTCCATCCAGGATCTAGTCCAGGTGGGAGACATAGAAATTTGCAAGATACATACGGATCTGAATGTTCTAGACCCGTTGACTAAGCCTCTTCCACGAGCAAAACATGATCAGCACCAAGGCTCCATGGGTGTTAGAATCATTACTGTGTAATCTAGATCATTGACTCTAGTGCAAGTGGGAGACTGAAGGAAATATTCCCTAGAGGCAATAATAAAGTTATTATTTATTTCCTTATATCATGATAAATGTTTATTATCATGCTAGAATTGTATTAACCGAAAACATAATGCATGTGTGAATACATAGACAAATAGAGAGTCACTAGTATGCCTCTACTTAACTAGCTCGTTGATCAAAGATGGTTAAGTTTCCTAGACATTGACATGGGTTGTCATTTGATTAATGGGATCACATCATTAGGATAATGATGTGATTGACATGACCCATTCCGTTAGCTTAGCACACGATCGTTTAAGTATGTTGCTATTGCTTTCTTCATGACTTATACATGTTCCTATGACTATGAGATTATGCAACTCCCATTTACTGGAGGAACACTTTGTGTGCTACCAAACGTCACAACATAACTGGGTGATTATAAAGGTGCTCTACAGGTGTCTCCAAAGGTACTTGTTGGGTTGGCGTATTTCGAGATTAGGATTTGTCACTCCGATTGTCGGAGAGGTATATCTGGGCCCTCTCGGTAATGCACATCACTTAAGCCTTGCAAGCATTGCAACTAATGGGTTAGTTGCGGAATGATGTATTATAGAACGAGTAAAGAGACTTGCCGGTAACGAGATTGAACTAGGTATTGAGATACCGACGATCAAATCTCGGGCAAGTAACATACCGATGACAAAGGGAACAACGTATGTTGTTATGCGGTATGGCCGATAAAGATCTTCGTAGAATATGTAGGAGCCAATATGAGCATCCAGGCTCCGCTATTGGTTATTGACCGGAGACGTGTATCGGTCATGTCTACATAGTTCTCGAACCCGTAGGGTCCGCACGCTTAATGCTACATGACAGCTATATTATGAGTTTTATGTTTTGATGTACCGAAGGTTGTTCGGAGTCCCAGATGTGATCACGGACATGACAAGGAGTCTCTAAATGGTCGAGACATGAAGATTGATATATTGGAAGCCTATGTTTGGATATCGGAAGTGTTCCGGGTGAAATCGGGATTTTACCGGAGTATCGGGGGGTTACCAGAACCCCCCCTCCCCCGGGGGGGGGGCTTAATGGGGATACATGGGCCTTAGTGGAAAAGGAGGGAAGCAAGGGAAGTGTGGGGCGCGCCCCCCAAGGCCCAAACCGAATTGGTTTAGGGCAAAGGGGGCCGGCCCCCCTCTTTCCTTCTTCCCCCCTCCCAAGTCGTAATCCAACTAGGAAAAGGAGGGGAGTCCTACTCCCGGTGGGAGTAGGACTCCTCCGACGCGCCTCTCCCCTTGGCTGGCCGCACCCCCCCTTGCTCCTTTATATACAGGGGCATGGGGGCACCTCTAGACACACAAGTTGATCAAGTTGATCGTCTCTTAGCCGTGTGCGGTGCCCCCCTCCACTATAGTCCACCTCGATAATACTGTAGCGGTGCTTAGGCGAAGCCCTGCGTCGGTAGAACATCAACATCGTCACCACGCCGTCGTGCTGACGAAACTCTCCCTCAACACTCGGCTGGATCGGAGTTAGAGGGACTTCATCGGGCTGAAAGTATGCTGAACTCGGAGGTGCCGTTCATTCGGTACTTGATCGGTCGGATCGTGAATACGTATGACTACATCAACCGCGTTGTGCCAACGCTTCCGCTTTCGGTCTACGAGGGTACGTGGACAACACTCTTCCCTCTCGTTGATATGCATCACCATGATCTTGCGTGTGCATAGGAATTTTTTTGAAATTACTACGTTCCCCAACAGCGCGCCCTAGGGGGGTGCCCTCCACCCTCGTGACCGCCTTTTGGCTTTCTTGACGGAGGGTCCAAGTCTCCAGGATCTTATCTGATGAGAAAATCACGTTTCCGAAGGTTTCATTCCATTTGGACTCCGTTTGATATTATGTTTCTCCGAAACACTGAAATAGGCAAAAAACAGCAATTCTAGGCTGGGCCTCCGGTTAATAGGTTAGTCCCAAAAATAATATGAAAGTGGAAACTAAAGCCCAATATAGTGCAAAACAGTAGATAATATAGCATGGAGCAATAAAAAATTATAGATACGTTGGAGACGTATCAAGCATCCCTAAGCTTAATTCCTGCTCGTCCTCGAGTAGGTAAATGATAAAAAAGAGAATTTTTTGATGCTGAGTGCTACTTGGCATAATTTTAATGTAATTCTTCTTAATTGTGGTATGAATATTCAGATCCGAAAGATTCAATACAAAAGTTCATATTGACATAAAAATGATAATACTTCAAGCATACTAACTAAGAAATCATGTCTTCTCAAAATAACATGGCCAAAGAAAGTTCATCCCTATAAAATCATATAGTTTAGTCATGTTTCATTTTCGTCACACAAGAATGCTCTCATCATGCACAACCCCGATGACAAGCCAAGCAATTGTTTCATACTTTAGTAATCTCAAACCTTTAAACTTTCACGCAATATATGAGCGCGAGCCACGGACATAGCACTATGGGTGGAATAGAATATAATGAGGGGGGTTATGTGGAGAAGACAAAAAAAAGGAGAAAGTCTCACATCAACGAGGCTAATCAATGAGCTATGGAGATGCCCACCGATTGATGTTAATGCAAGGAGTTGGGATTGCCATGCAACGGATGCACTAGAGCTATAAATGTATGAAAGTTCAACAAAAGAAATAGTGGGTGTGCATCCAAGTTGCTTGCTCACGAAGACCTAGGGCACTTGAGGAGGCCCATTGTTGGAATATACAAGCCAAGTTCTATAATGAAAAATTCCCACTAGTATATGAAAGTGATAACATGATAGACTCTCTACTATGAAGATCATGGTGCTACTTTGAAGCACAAGTGTGGTAAAAGGATAGTAACATTGTCCCTTCTCTCTTTTTCTCTCATTTTTTGGGCCTTTTCTTTTTTTATGGCCTTTATCTTTTTTTATTCCTCACTTGGGACAATGCTCTAATAATCATGATCATCACACTTTTATTTATTTACAACTCAATGATTACAACTCGATACTAGAACAAAGATGACTCTATATGAATGCCTCCAGCGGTGTACCGGGATATGCAATGAACCAAGAGTGACATGTATGAAAGAATTATGAACGGTGGCTTTGCCACAAATACTATGTCAACTACATGATCATGCTAAGCAATATGACAATGATGAATGTGTCATGATGAACGGAATGATGGAAAGTTGCATGGCAATATATCTCGGAATGGCTATGGAAATGCCATAATAGGTAGGTATGGTGGCTGTTTTGAGGTAGATATAAGGAGGTTTATGTGTGAAAGAGTGTATCATATCACGGGGTTTGGATGCACCGGTGAAGTTTGCGCCAACTCTCAATGTGAGAAAGGGAAATGCACGGTACTGAAGAGGCTAGCAACGATGGAAAGTTGAGAGTGCGTATAATCCATGGACTCAGCATTAGTCATAAAGAACTCACATACTTATTGCAAAAATCTACAAGTCATCAAAAACCTCGGTACTACGCGCATGCTCCTAGGGGGATAGATTGGTAGGAAAAGACCATCGCTCGTCCCCGACCGCCACTCATAAGGAGGACAATCAAATAACACCTCATGTTTCAAATTTGTTGCATAACGTTTACCATACGTGCATGCTACGGGACTTGCAAACCTCAACACAAGTATTTCTCAATTTCACAACTACTCAACTAGCACGACTTTGATATTATTACCTCCATATCTCAAAACAATCATCAAGCATCAAACTTTTCTTAGTATTCAACTCACTCATAAGAAAGTTTTATTATTAATCTTGCATACCAAGCATATTAGGATTTTAAGCAAATTACCATGCTATTAAGAATTTCAAAATAATCTAAGTGAAGCATGAGAGATCAATAGTTTCTATAAAACAAATCCACCACCGTGCTCTAAAATATATAAGTGAAGCACTAGAGCAAAAACTATAAAGCTCAAAAGATATATCTGAAGCACATAGAGTATTCTATCAAATTCCAAATCATGTATGACTCTCTAAAAAGGTGTGTACAGCAAGGATTATTGTGGTAGACTAACAAGCAAAGACTCAAATCATAAAAGACGCTCCAAGCAAAACACATATCATGTGGTGAATAAAAATATAGCTCCAAGTAAAGTTACCGATAGAAGTAGACGAAAGAGAGGATGCCTTCCGGGGCATCCCCAAGCTTTGGCTTTTAGGTGTCCTTAGATTATCTTGGGGGTGCCATGGGCATCCCCAAGCTTAGGCTCTTGCCACTCCTTGTTCCATAATCCATCAAATCTTTACCCAAAACTTGAAAACTTCACAACACAAAACTTAAAGTAGAAAATCTCGTGAGCTCCGTTAGCGAAAGAAAACAAAAGACCACTTCAAGGTACTGTAATGAACTCATTTTTATTTATATTGGTGTTAAACCTACTGTATTCCAACTTCTCTATGGATTATAAACTATTTTACTAGCCATATATTCATCAAAATAAGGAAACAACACGCGAAAAACAGAATCTGTCAAAAACAGAACAGTCTGTAGTAATCTGTAGCTAGCGCAAGATCTGGAACCCCAAAAATTCTAAAATAAATTTCTGGACGTGAGGAATTTATCTATTAATCATCTGAAAAAAATAATTAACTAAATATCACTTTCCAAATAAAAATGACAGCAGTTCTCGTGAGCGCTAAAGTTTCTGTTTTTTACAGCAAGTTCAACAAGACTTTCCCCAAGTCTTCCCAACGGTTCTACTTGGCACAAACACTAATTAAACACAAAAAACACAACCAAAACAGAGGCTAGATAAATTATTTATTACTGAACAGGAGCAAAAATCAAGGAATAAAAATAAAATTGGGTTGCCTCCCAACAAGCACTATCATTTAACGCCCCTAGCTAGGCATAACAAGCAAGAATAGATCTAGGTATTGCCATCTTTGGTAGGCAATCCATAAGTGGCTCTCATAATAGATTCATATGGTAATTGTATTTTATTTCTAGGGAATTTTTCCCTGCCCTTTTCAATGGAAATTTAAATCTAATATTCCCTTCCTTCATATCAATAATTGCACCAACCGTTCTAAGGAAAGGTCTACCAAGAATAATAGGGCAAGAAGGATTGCAATCTATATCAAGAACGATAAAATCTACGGGCACATAATTCCTATTTGAAACAATAAGAACATCATTAATTCTTCCCATAGGTTTCTTAATAGTGGAATCCGCAAGATGCAAGTTTAGAGAGCAATCATCAAAATCACGGAAATCTAGCAAATCACACAAAGTTTTGGGAATAGTAGAGACACTAGAACCCAAATCACACAAAGCATAAAACTCATAATCTTTAATTTTAATTTTAGTAGTAGGTTCCCACTCATCATAAAGTTTTCTAGTGATAGAAACTTTCGACTCAAGTTTTTCTTCATAAGATTGCATCAAGGCATCAATAATATGTTCGGTAAAGACTTTATTTTGGCTATAAGCATGAGGAGAATTTAGCACGGATTGCAACAAGGAAATAAAATCAATTAAAGAGCAATTTTCATAATTAAATTCCTTGAAATCCAATATAGTGGGTTTAGCATCATCTAGGGTTTTATTTCTTTTAATCCCACTTTTATCAATTTCATCATCAAGATCTAAATACTCCGAATTTTTAGAACGCCTTCTAGGTAAAGATGGATCATATTCAGTCCCATCATTATCAGGATTAATATTGCAAAACAAATATTTAATAGGGGACACATCAATAACTTTTAGATCGTCATCATTATGTTCACAGGAACTAGAAGAACACACTTTAATAAAGGCATCTTTCATAGCACGCGTCCTAGCGGTTCTTTCCTTGCACTCATCAATGGAAATTCTCATGGCTTTGAGAGACTCATTGATATCATGCTTAGGAGGAATAGATCTAAGATTTAAAGAATAAACATCAAGAGAAATTCTATCAATGTTCCTAGCTAAATCATCAATCTTAAGCAATTTTTCTTCAATCATAGCATTAAAATTCTTTTGCAAAGAAATAAATTATTTAATATTAGATTCAAAATTAGAGGGTATCTTATTATAATTTCCATGAGAATTGTTGTAGGAATTACCATAATTATTAGAGGGATTACTAGGATAAGGCCTAGGATTGAAATTTCCTCTATACGCGTTGTTACCAAAATTGTTCCTACCAACAAAATTCACATCCATAGATTCATTATTATTCTCAATCAAAGTAGACAAGAGCATATCATTAGGATCAGAAGAAACACTCTTATTAGCAAATAATTTCATAAGTTCATCCATCTTTCCACTCAAAATATTAATTTCTTCTATCACATGCACCTTTTTATTAGTAGGTCTTTCAGTATGCCATTGAGAATAATTAACCATAATATTATCTAGGAGTTTAGTAGCATCTCCTAAAGTGATTTCCATAAAAGTGCCTCCCGCGGCCGAATCTAAAAGATTTCTAGAAGCAAAATTCAATATGCATAAAATTTTTGTATAATCATCCACAAATTCAAAACATGAGTAGGGAAATTATGTCTCATTAATTTCATTCTCTCCCAAGCTTGTGCAACATGTTCATGATCAAGTTGCTTAAAATTCATAATATCGTTTCTAAGAGAGATGATCTTAGCGGGAGGAAAAATACTTTGAGATAAAATCATCTTTGCAATTGTTCCATGAATCAATACTATTTTTAGGCAAAGATGAAAACCAAGCTTTAGCACGATCTCTAAGCGAAAAAGGAAATAGCTTCAATTTAACAATATCATTATCGACATCTTTTTCTTTTGCATGTCACACAAATCAATGAAGCTATTAAGATGGGTAGCGGCATCTTCACTAGGAATGCCGGAAAACGGATCTTCCATGACAAGATTCAGCAAAGCAACATTAATTTCACAAGATTCAGCATCGGTAAGAGGAGCAATCAGAGTGCTAAGGAAATCATTATTGTTGGTATTGGTGAAGTCACACAATTTAGTATTATCTTGAGCCATCACGACAAACAAGCAATCCAACACACGAGCAAACAAAAAGCAAACGGGCAAAAAGAGGCAAATAGAGAGGGAGGATAGAGAGAGAGAGGGTGAATAAAACGGCAAGGGTGAAGTGGGGGAGAGGAAAACCATAGGCAAATGGCAAATAATGTAATGCGGGAGATAGGGATTGTGATGGGTACTTGGTATGTTGACTTTTGCGCAGACTCCCCGGCAACGGCGCCAAAAATTCTTCTTGCTACCTCTTGAGCACTGCGTTGGATTTCCCCGAAGAGGAGAGGATGATGCAGCAAAGTAGCGTAAGTATTTCCCTCAGTTTTTGAGAACCAAGGTATCAATCCAGTAGGAGGCTACATGCGAGGCCCTTGTACCTACACAAAAACAATAGCTCAACGCAACCAACGCGCTTAGGGGTTGTCAATCCCTTCATGGTCACTTACGAAAGTGAGATCTGATAGAGATTATAAATAATATTTTTGATATTTTTGGAATAGAGATGCAAAGTAAAAAGTAAAAGCAAAGTAAAAGCAAAGCAATAATAAAGTGATGGAGATTGATATGATGAGAAAGAGACCCGGGGGCCATAGGTTTCACTAGTGGCTTCTCTCAAGAGCATAAGTATTCTACGGTGGGTGAACAAATTACTGTAGAGCAATTGATAGAATTGAGCATAGTTATGAGAATATCTAGGTATGATTATGTATATAGGCATCACGTCCGAGACAAGTAGACTGACTCCTGCCTGCATCTACTACTATTACTCCACTCATCGACCGCTATCCAGCATGCATCTAGAATATTAAGTTAAAAATAGAGTAACGCCTTAAGCAAGATGACATGATGTAGAGGGATAGTTTCATGCAATATGATAAAAACCCCATATTGTTATCCTCGATGGCAACAATACAATACGTGCCTTGCTGCCCCTTCTGTCACTGGGAAAGGACACTGCAAGATTGAACCCAAAGCTAAGCACTTCTCCCATGGCAAGAACAACCAATCTAGTAGGCCAAACCAAACTGATAATTCGAAGAGACTTGCAAAGATAACCAATCATACATAAAAGAATTCAGAGAAGATTCAAATATTATTCATAGATATACTTGATCATAAACCCACAATTCATCGATCTCAACAAACACACCGCAAAAAGAAGATTACATCGAATAGATCTCCACAAGAGAGGGGGAGAACATTGTATTGAGATCCAAAAATAGAGAAGAAGCCATCTAGATACTAACTATGGACCCGTAGGTCTGAAGTAAACTACTCACACTTCATCGGAGGGGCTTGGATGATGATGTAGAAGCCCTCCATGATCAATGCCCCCTCCGGCGGAGCTCCGGAACAGGCCCCAAGATGGGATCTCGTGGATACAGAAAGTTGCGGCGGTGGAATTAGGTTTTTGGCTCCGTCCCTGATCGTTTGGGGGTACGTAGGTATATATAGGAGGAAGAAGTATGTCGGTGGAGCTTCGAGGGGCCCATGAGGCAGGGGGCGCGACCTAGGGGGGCGCCCTCCACCCTCGTGACCGCCTCGTGGCTTTCTTGATGGAGGGTCCAAGTCTCCTGGATCTTATCTGATGAGAAAATCACGTTTCTGAAGGTTTCATTCCGTTTGGACTCTGTTTTATATTCTGTTTCTCCGAAACACTGAAATAGGCAAAAAAACAGCAATCCTGGGCTGGGCCTCTGGTTAATAGGTTAATCCCAAAAATAATATAAATGTGGAAAATAAAGCCCAATATAGTCCAAAATAGTAGATATATAGCATGGTGCAATTAAAAATTATAGATACGTTGGAGACGTATCATCATGCCTGATTAGTTTCGATCGTCGGGATCATCCGGCCAATATCCTTCATGGCGGTTCAGCCGCACTGGTCCTGGACCCAATAATTGATGGGTTCTACCTGAAGCGAGTCCTGATGGACGGTGGCAGTAGCCTCAACCTGCTCTATCAGGATATAGTGCGCAAAATGGGCATCAATCCATCACAGATCAAGCCCACAAAGACTACCTTTAAAGGAGTCATACCAGGTGTAGAGGCCCGCTGTATGGGCCCAATCACACTAGAGGTTGTCTTCGGATCTCTAGACAACTTCCGAAGCGAGGAGTTAATCTTTGATATTGTCCCTTTTCGCAGCGGTTATCACACACTGCTCGGACAAACCGCATTTGCTCGATGCAACGCGGTGCCACACTACGCTTATCTCAAGCTCAAGATGCCTGGACCACGCGGCATCATAACAGTTAATGGCAACACGGAACGCTCCCTCCGCATCGAGGAGCACACCGCTGCCTTAGCAGCAGAAGTACAGAGTGGCCTTTTCAAGCACAACCTTAATTCAGCGGCCGAGCTCCCGGGCACTGTCAAGAGAGTCCGGACTATTCTGTAGCAGGACAGCTCGGCTAGTCAAGAGCTCGACTAGCAATTCGGCCTCTGTCCCAGTCCCGACCAAGTGGCGGCAATTGTACCGCGCGTACATAACTACGCACTCAAAATACCATGGGCATGGATGGAGGCATAACTAGCTTGTAATCCGCAATACGGCTCAACCGCCCCGGACACACGTACTTTCACCGTTTCCTTTTTTCTCCTTTTCAAGTTTCTTTTTTTACAGGCCTTCCCTGACGGCTTCACCATCAGTTCTTTTCAAAGGATAAATACACCAAGACGACAAGAAGCATGGACGTACTAGGGAATTTTTAGGTTGTTTCTTTAACGATCCCTTACCTATTTTCAGGAGCCGTGCACAGCTCTCCCTTGGGTAAGGCATATTAAGTAGCCTTCTGCTTATTGCAACACTTGTATAAATGTGCCTTAACGCACTACTAAAATTATAATGGAAACAGTTTGCGGCCCAAATTTTACGGCTTAGCTTACTACCCTTTCTTCTTTTCCTTTTTGATAACCTTATCAAATAGCACCCGTACACTTTGGTATGTTTCAATTTGCCGGGGGCTTCATAGCGCCCCACAACACGGCAACAAAGTCTGAACACTTTTTACATTATAGCTCGGCACCTCGAATTTAGCACTATATGCATTAGCTCCGAATCATGTCTTTGGTCAATAGTTGGGTTGCCCGGCTCCCGTTCTTGCTACCTTACATTCCGTTATATCGGCTAGGGTAGTAAAGGGAGAACTACTGCAATTGTGCCCTGGTTTACCCGGAGGAGCACCTCAGTAGAGAAAGCCAAAAACTGACTGTCATGATGCGGTGAGAGCTGGTCAGCTCTTCGGAGGTCCCATATCCTTAGAGATTTTTTCTGCATTACGCGAGGGATCGGTACTTACCCGATCAGGTGTTTATAGCATCCTAGTTCGGATAATAGGGGCTGCACCTATATTTTCATTGTCAAACTCCTATGGCTAAGTGAGGGTGCTAAAGCCGCATAGTCCGATTGCCTAGTTCGTCGCGCTAGAAACCTCCTTCAAGGACCAAACAATTGGATCAAGAGTGTTTAGATTACATCCCGAACACCCTCGTACTACCTACGTGGGGGCAGAAGCCGACGACTGGCCAACTCTCAGATTTCACAAAATACGGCCACATAGGAGGTGATTTTTTTAAATTAACAAACATTATATTACATAAACGACTTTGTTTCATCATACAAGGCAGAGACAACACGAATTTATTCATTCGAAAATAATGTCTTGCGCACATTGCGTCGCCATAATACGAAACCCCTCCAGGACGTCTTCAAAATACCGCTCGGGCATGCGGTGCTCCTTGCCCTCTGGCGGTCCCCCAATCGTAAGCTTGACAGCGTCCATCTTCGCCCACCACACCTTGACGCGGGCGAAGGCCATGCACGCACCCTTGATGCAGACCGACCGCTTGACGATGTCCAGCCGAGGGCAGGCATTCACCAGCCGCTTCACGAGTCCGAAGTAGCTACCGGGTATAGCTTCGGCAGGCCATATCCGGATTATTAAATCCTTCATGGCTAGTTCAGCCACCCTATGCAGCTCGACCAGCTGTTTTAGCCGATCGCTAAAGGGCATTGGTTGTTCTGGCTCAAGATATTGCAACCAGAATAGCTTCTCCGTAGAGCTCCCTTCTTCGGCTCGGAAGAACTCCGCATCGTCAGACATACTACGCGAAAGATCCGCAAACGCCCCTGGAGAACTCCGAATCCAGGTTAGTAAGAGATACTTTGTCTTCACATATTTTCTTTGCACACTAAACTCCTTAACCACCACGATTTTCTTGGCCTCCTGGATCTCCTGGAGGGCTCCCTGGGCCTCAATCCGGGCCTCTTCTGCGCTTTGGAGGGCCATAGCAAGTTCAGTCTCTCGAGCCGAAACGTCGCGCTCCAAGGATTCACATTTTTTCACAGCATCCTGGAGCTCTTGCTGGATCTCATCAAGCAGGGCCTCACGCTTCTCACGAGCGTCTATTTCCTTGGCAGCTTTCTCCTCGGCCTGGGCCAGGGCTTGTTTAAGGACCTCGACCTCGGTCGCTGCTCCTACACATATCGTGGCACCACGGTCAATACGAATTATTTATTCTTTCCGAATATATAGCTAGTCAGTACATACTTTGCTTGTCATCTAGCTGCTTCCTCGCTTGGCCGAGCTCCTCCTCGGGCCGCTCCAATCTCTGCTTTACTCCAGAGACTTCGGCATTATGTGAGGTCGCGGCCAGCAACGACACCTTCTTATTCATATAAGACATATTTTAGTTAGTTTCCTGAGAAAATAAATTGATCCTCTATTCGGCTCTTCTTTCCGAACACCGAACAATGTCTCAGGGGCTACTGTCTATATTGGGATTTTATCTTTTGTGTTTCTTACCTCAAAACATGTCAGCAGGCTGCTGCAGGCTTCGTTTAGTCCGCTCTTGATGGATTGAACCCTCCCAATCACCGTACCCATAAGGATACAATGTTCATCCACAATGGAAGCGCCTCATAGCGCTTCCAGCAGATTATCCGGTGCCTCTGGTTGGACAGAGGTCACCGGGGGCATAGGCACACCCCTTCTTTCGAAGGTGGTTTCTCACCGGATTACGGAGCCGTATAGGTCTCCGAGCTTGTATTCGGCTGGGGCCGAACTGAGCAAAGCCCCCATCCTCAGTCGCCATGGGGGTCTGCTCCCCCATGTGTCCGGCAGCCGAGGCTTCGCCCTCTGGCGGCACCCTGGCGGCCTCCTGAACCTCTCCCTGGCTGGGGAAGGTCCTTTGGGACAACACCTCATTGTCACCCTTGGTCGTGGGAGAGTGAGCGGCCGGCGGTGACTCGCTGTCCATCGCCTTCGAATCCAATGAACGTCTCGATGAGGATACAGGGAGCTGCCATGGGCCAGACTGCAATGGCATAAATTAACATATTATATTATGAAGCAAGAGAGGCCGGATGCATGGACATATGTGGGTTTTTAGTACTTACGACGCGACCAGAGGCTTGTTTCGGGGGCGTCGTTCCGGACTGCTATCCATGTCCCACACGGAGTTATCCGCAGGGGAACCCTTCTCCCTCTTGGGCGCCTCCGCCTCCAGATTTGTGGAGGCCACCCTCTTCTTCCTCCCCCCATCAAGGGGAGAGGTGCTTTCTTCCCCCTTCTCGTCATCGTCTTCGGTGGCGAAGGAGAAAGTCTTGTCTTCGGACGACACGTCTGAAGCTCCCTTGCGGCAGAGGCCACTCCGAACCCCCTTGGCCTTCTTCTTGGCCATCTTCTCCGGCGCCTTATAGGGTGCCGGCACCAGCATCTTCGCCAGGAGCGGGATGACTGATAACCCACAAGTATAGGGGATCAATTGTAGCTTCTTTCGATAAGTACGAGTGTCAAACCCAACGAGGAGCTAAAGGTAGAACAAATATTCCCTCAAGTTCTATCGACCACCGATACAACTCTACGCACGCTTAACGTTTGCTTTACCTAGAACAAGTATGAAACTAGAAGTACTTTGTAGGTGTTTTTGGATAGATTTGCAAGATAATAAAGAGCATGTAAATAAAAGCTAGGGGCTGTTTAGATAAAGAAGCAACAAAGTTAGTATAGCGAGTGTGGAAAAGTGGTGGTAGGAGTTGCCAAATTGTCCCTAAGCAATTGACTAGTTTACTAGACCGATAGCTAGTTTTAAGTGGGAGAGGCCACTACTAGCATGTCATCCCTGACTTGGAATTCTATGCACTCATGATTGGAACTATTAGCAAGCATCCGCAACTAATAATGTTCATTAAGGTAAAAGCCATCCATAGCATTAAGATATATTGGTACCCCTTCAATCCCGTATGCATCAATTTCTATGCTAGGTTGAAGCTTCTGTCACTCTTGCCCTCCAATACATAGTCCTATCAACATACAACTAACCCTATGGTGTGATCCATGCGCGCGCTCATATGACGGGCACCAAAGGACAGCAACATAACCACAAGCAAATTAAACCAATCATAGCAATTCATCAACCACCTATAGGACAACGAAAATCTACTCAGACATCATAGGATGGCAACACATCATTGGATAATAATATGAAGCATAAAGCACCATGTTCAAGTAGAGGGTATAGCGGGTTGCGGGAGAGTGGACCGTTGTAGATAGAGGGGGGAGGTGATGGATATGTTGGTGAAGATGATGGAGGTGTTGGTGTAGTTTGTGGTGATGATGCTGGCCCCCGGCGGCGTTTCGGCGCCACCGGAAGCAAGGGGGAGAGAGCCCCCTTCTTCTTCTTCTTCTTCTTCTTCTTCTTCTTCTTCTTCCTTGACCTTCTCCCTAGATGGGAGAAGGGTTTCCCCTCTGGTCCATGGTCTCCATGGAGTGGGAGGGGCGAGAGCCCCTCTGAGATTGGATCTGTCTCTCTGTCTCTCTTTGTTTCTGCGTTCTCAGATTCTGCCTTTCACCGTTTCTTATATTCCCCGAGATCCGTAACTCCGACTGGGCTGAAATTTTAACACAATCTCTATTCGGATATTAGCTTTCTTGCGGCGAAAGAAGGGCACCAACCTCCTTATGGGGTAGCCACGAGGGCCCAGGGTGCGCCTGACCCCCTGGGGCGCGCCCGCCTGCCTCGTGCCCCCCTCGGGCATCGTCTCGTGTTGATTCTTCTTCCCAAAAATCACATATATTCCAAAAAAATCTCCGTCAGTTTTTATTCCGTTTGGACTCCATTTGATATGGATTTACTGCGAAACAAAAAACATGCAACAAACAAGAACTGGCACCGGGCACTTGATCAATATGTTAGTCTGAAAAAATAGTATAAAAAGTTGTCGAAAGTATATGAAAGTTGTATAATATTGGCATGGAACAATGAAAAATTATGGATACGATGGAGACATATCATCATCCCCAAGCTTAATTCCTGCTCATCCTTGAGTAGGTAAATGATAAAAAAGAATTTTTTTGATGTGGAATGCTACCTAGCATAATCTTGATCATATATCTAATCATGGCATGAATATTAAGACACGAGTGATTCAAAGCAATAGTCTATCATTTGACATTAAGACAATAATACTTCAAGCATACTAACCAAGCAATTATGTCTTATCAAAATAACATAGCCAAAGAAAGCTCATCCCTACAAAATCATAAAGTCTAGCTATGCTCCATCTTCACCACACAAAGCATTCAAATCATGCACAACCCCGATGACAAGCCGAGCAATTGGTTCATACTTTTTAACGCACTTTAGCATTTTCAACCCTCACGCAAATACATGAGCGCAAGCCATGGACATAGCACTATGGGTGGAATAGAATATGATGATGGAGGTTTGTGTGAACAAGACAAAAAAGAAGAAAGTCTCACATTGATGCGGCTAATCAACGGGCTATGGAGATGCCCATCAATTGATGTCAATTTGAGGAGTAGGGATTGCCATGCAGCGGATGCACTAAGAGCTATAAGTTTATGAAAGCTCAAACTGAAACTAAGTGGATGTGCATCCAACTTGCTTGCTCATGAAGACCTCGGGCATTTGAGGAAGCCCATCATCGGAATATACAAGCCAAGTTCTATAATGAAAATTCCCACTAGTATATGAAAGTGATAACTCAAGAGACTCTCTATATGAAGAACATGGTGCTACTCTGAAGCACCAGTGTGGTACAAGGATAGTAACATTGCCCCTTCTCTCTTTTTCTCTCATTTTTTGTCTTTTTTTCTTTTTTGGGGCCTTCTCTTTTTTTGGCCTTTCTCTTTTTTTCCTTTTTTTATTTTTTTCGTCCGAAGTCTCATCCCGACTTGTGGGGGAATCATAGTCTCCATCATCCTTTCCTCAATGGGACAATACTCTAATAATGATGATCAACACACTTTTATTTACTTACAACTCAATATTACAACTCGATGCTAGAACAAAGATATGACTATATGAATGCCTCCGGCGGTGTACCGGCATGTGCAATGATCTAGCGTAGCAATGACATCAAAATGCAGACAAGCCATGAAAACATCATGCTAGCTATCTTTCGATCATGCAAAGCAATATGACAATAAATGCTCAAGTCATGTATATGATGATAATGGAAGTTGCATGGCAATATATCTTAGAATGGCTATGGAAATGCCATGATAGGTAGGTATGGTGGCTGTTTTGAGGAGGATATAAGGAGGCTTATGTGTGATAGAGCGTATTGTACCACGGGGTTTGGATGCACCGGTGAAGTTTGCACCAACTCTCGAGGTGAGAAAGGGCAATGCACGGTACCGAAGAGGCTAGCAATGATGGAAGGGTGAGAGTGCGTATAATCATTGGACTCACATTAGTCATAAAGAACTCATATACTTATTGCAAAAGTTTATTAGCCCTCGAAGCAAAGTACTACTACGCATGCCCCTAGGGGGATAGATTGGTAGGAAAAGACCATCGCTCGTCCCCGACCGCCACTCATAAGGAAGACAATCATTATATACCTCATGCTCCAACTTCGTTACATAACGGTTCACCATACGTGCATGCTACGGGACTTCCAAACCTCAACAAAAGTATTTCTCAATTTCACAATTACTCAAGTAGAATGAATCTAATATCACCACTTTATATCGCAAAACTATTGCAAGGAATCAAACATATCATATTCAGTGATCTACAAGTTTTATGTAGGACTAGCACATATGCCCGTGCGTTGCGACGGGGAAAATTGATGTTTTGCACAAGCATAATGTCCCACGGCATCGGGTTCATTATGAAGAACATGTTGCAACGCATCATCGTCCTTCTACAAAATGAATATAAAAAAATACGTCGCAATTTAGTCGTGTCCATATTTTCTTTGCGGGGCTTAATGTGTCCCACTGATTTCATTTAAATACAATCCTTTTTAATGGAATTTAAATATGATCCTTTCATTAATTACCATGAAGTCCTTACCCGTTTTAGTCCGGAATCAAATCCTTCCTTTTCTAATGTAGTAGCCCCAACACATTAAGGCCTATAGATCCTTTGTTTTAATTATCCTACCTTTTTACCTCAAATCCTTCATGTAGAATTTATTAAGACAACAATCTTTCTAATAATTGTTCCACCGATTTACCCATAATCCTTTCTTTAATTAGCCACATTCGTTTAAAATATTATATTTAAGCCCACAATCCTTCCTTTATTAGCTCATTTGCTTAATTATCTCTCCCTAAACATGAGCCTTGGACCTCACCCTTCCCCATCTACAGGAACGAAGGGCAATTTGCGCGAACCCCGGGCTCTCCACCTCGCCATTGCCAAATCGGCAGCTCCCTCGCCCTCCGTCGGACGCTCCGTGTGACACCCCAAAAATTTGGCCTTGTTTTAATGATTTAATTTTTTTTCCAAGAATTAAAAACTTTGGATTTCTGAGCTCCATTTTGATTTTTAAATCATTTCCGTCCCTATCATGATGAGTTTTTCCCAAAGAGAAAACTTTTCAAATATGTTATTGGACTTGTTTAACCTCTCAAGAAAAACTTTCCTTTTATCAGTGTAACTAATTAACTAATTTAATTGCTTGATCTTTACTTTCTTGGAAATATTTTTTCAAGGTTAAATGGCCAGATTTGAACTACAACCATTTGATAGATTCACTTAAAATTTCCACAAAAATTTGGAGATGTCATGTGATGTCTTTAAATCACTTTTATGCAAAAATATATTTCATTCATGAAATACTTTGAGTCCTACACTCAATTTTTCTTCTCTGGTCCAGAGTGCATTTTGCACTACAACTCCTTTAAATAATTCTTTCTAGCCTCCACCAAAATTATGGGATGATGGTAATGGCCTAAGATTCCACATTATGCAAAAACCTAGTGCTGTTCTTTAAAAATATTGAGTGAATCAACCTCATTTCCATTCTGGACCAACTTGATGGTTTGTACAGCAACCATATTTTTGCTTGCTCTTTAACCCTTGATTATTTCTCCTACTTGTAGTCCTCCATGTTAAACCCTTAAGTCCAGGAGCATGCCCCTTTTGGATCATTTTTGGTTCATGAAATAATGCTATTTATTTCCTGTCCAGAATTGAGTTTTTTAAAACTTGCACTAGCAAGTTTCTGCTTTTGGCCAACTAACCTCACCACCCTCTTGTACATCTAAAGAGACCACCATCTGGAGTTTTTGGCCACTCCAAGACCTGCCTAAGTGCCCTTAGCATTTTGTCAAACACCCTACGGGCATGATCTGTTTTGACATGAGTTTTGGCATTGCACTGTGAACCTGATCCCCTGACCAAACCAGCTTGTCCACTGATCTCCTTGCAAGCCCAAACCAAGACCTGTTAACCCCCAGCCTCAACCGCGACCTCTAGCATGCTCTGGCATTTTGTCGAGCACGCTCAGTGTGTGCACGGGACGCGCCCAGAGCGCGCGTATTGCATGACCCGTGCGCCCGAGCCGACACGCTGGCCCCTGGCTTTGGCCCACACGGCAGCACCTCGCCACGCACTCCCCGCCTCGCAGCATCGCGCCAAAACCAGCCTGGCACGCTACAGCGCCGCTGCCAGGGCGTTCTTGGCGGCACTCCGGCGTCTGCAGTGGCTCCAGCCACGGGCAGCGCCGCCCAAACCCCTCCCGCTCGCCACCTGGCCCCTGGAGCAGTGCGAGCTCATCCGCGGCCATGTCCTCTAGCGCTCGTCGCCGCCACGATGCCCTGCTGCTACAGAACGTTGGTTCGCCGGGAGCTTATCCACGGCCGCCGCGGAACCGCCTTGCCTCACTTATAAATGGACGCCCCGGGCCGTTCCCGCACACGGGCAACCTCAGGCCACCCCAATGACGCTTTCCCAGCTCGCCAATCGACCCAGGAGAGCTTTCTTCCTCATCTCCGGCAACTCCTGCCGCCGCCACCGCCCCGGCCAATCCGGCACCTCCAGTACCTCCCCCTCTCCATTCTCTTCGCCAGAAACTTCCTCATCCTCCCGTGAACCCTTCCCCCTACTCGATTTTGATCGGGAACCACCGCCGCCTCAAAACCACTTTACCACCGAAGCTTCCCTCCGCCGCGGAGCTCGCCGCCGGCGATTTCCTCCACCTCCAACGACCCTACGACTACCGGAGTGACCACCTCGGCCCCCTGAATCCGCTGGTGGCCTCAGCTTTCCGAACGGAGCCACCGTTCGCCGGCGATGATCGCCGGAGCCCCGCTCCACTCGGGCAGAGGAGGGAGACGACGCGGGCGACTGGTCAAACCTGACCAGTGGGCCAGGCGGGCCCACCGTCAGAGACCCAGCGCCGGTCCACGTGGTTAAGTGGAGGCGTAAAGCCTCAAGTACGCCTCCTCTGCACCGAAAGCGTAATCTCGTTTGAAACGTTTTCTTTTCTGTTTTATTTTAAAAACCGATTTGACCAAATCTTTGACTGGCTATAACTTTTTAAATATAAGTCCAAATGAACTGATTCTTTTTCCTACCTCTCTCAAATTTCAGCTAGTTTATTTTAAGATTTATTTGAAAAAATTTCAGAACAACTTTTGGTGCTGTTTTTATTTTGTGTGTTAATTCTTTTATATTGCTAAAATAGGATTTTTGAAGAGAGGAGAAATATTTCAAGTTTTGAAGTGCACCCTGCCTTTCCACACATTGAAGGCAAGCATTCTGAACCCCGGCATAATATTTTTTGTGTGTTCGATGACACGTTTATAACATCACCTCACTTTGGAGAAACTTGTTATCTCATGTGATATGATCATATGCATGGGTGCATGTTATTGATTTCCATGCTGTTGGAAATGGACATACTTGTGATAATAATCACCCTCATGTGCCTTGCATGCATACCGGCAGGAACCCGGGAAAACCTCTGCCTTGGGTAGGCATGAGTTTGTCGCCGGTCTCCGTCGGGATGGTTATGTCTGGTATGGCATGGCAAGGTGATATGAGCGGTGACTCTGTTGGATGAAATATATTCGTTATACTAATCATGCAGGGAACACTTAAACCTCCTGAGTCGACCGTAGATCGAGTCTTGTGCCAGTAACCCCCATACTTGTTTCGTACTACCACTCGTCTCTACAGCAAGTAGAGTACGGTTCAGTAAGTTGTCAACCTCTTTCTAGCACACACCGTACAGAGAGGCCATGGTGGAAGATACCGGTTGTAGCTGGTAGGCAGGCCACCTAGTCCAGGGGCATGGGTGTTTCCGGTTGGGACCGAGAGGGGAGGCCACCCCTTAGAGCGCGATATAAATTTGATCCCATGCTACGTGAGGTTGTAGCCTCCCCACTTAGAGTTTGCTTAACAGGTGTCGTGGGTGATTCCAGACACGTATGAGATAAGCTGGTGTGTGCGAGTTAGGTGTGTTTTCAACAAAAAGACCGTAGACGGAATTAGTCCCGATGGGCTAAAGAAATCCGTTACTCGTGGGTAAAGAGTACACCCTCTGCAGAGATTAAACCTATTCGAATAGCCGTGTCCATGGTTAAGGATTACAGTCTGGGATGGGTCAAGTGTCGGCCTTAGTGTCGGTCTTCGGAGGTGAAACGGTTAACCAGAAATGGAATTACTACTTGTGACTTGTGATAACTATGATTATCATTATTGTTGACTAACCCGTGATATTATTGTTATTATCGAGTATCTCTGGGATGGTTCTACCTCCGGGATATTCACTATGTTTGTTTATTTTTTTAAAGCCCTTTATGTGGTGTCGCTCAGACGCCTGACTGTGGCATTTCTTTTAAAGCCCTTTATGTGGTGTCGCTCAGACGCCCGACTGTGGCATTTCTTTTAAAGCCCTTTATGTGGTGTCACTCAGACGCCCGACTGTGGCATTTCTTTTAAAGCCCTTTATGTGGTGTCGCTAAGACGCCCGACTGTGGCATTTCTTTTAAAGCCC
>NC_041382.1:575067516-575120321 GCF_002162155.2 Triticum dicoccoides
CCTTTATGTGGTGTCGCTCAGACGCCCGACTGTGGCATTTCTTTTAAAGCCCTTTATGTGGTGTCGCTCAGACGCCCGACTGTGGCATTTCTTTTAAAGCCCTTTATGTGGTGTCGCTAAGACGCCCGACTGTGGCATTTGTTTTAAAGCCCTTTATGTGGTATCGCTAAGACGCCCGACTGTGGAATTGCTTGTTATTTGTTTCATAAATTTTAATACTACCATGTTATTGCATTTTTATGAATAACTTGCTTGCACGCATCAGAGTTTCATTTATCTTTTGTGACTGACGTCATGAGCATAAAATATTTTCAGCACATCATTGTTATATTATACCTGTGTTCATAATGTTTGCGAGTACATTCAAAGTACTCACTGGCTTGTCCCTGGTTATTGTCTTGGCCAGATTTTCTTGCACGAAGAGGAGCGACGCGATGACAGCCCCGGAACCTAAGTAATGGAGATAGCAGCCTCGCGAAGATAGGAGTTAACCTAGTCAGCTGTTCCCGTGGGAAATGGAGTCCCATAGACACTGATGTTTCACAAACCGCTTCCGCCATCAACCAATAGAAACCATTTGTTGTACTCATAGGCCAGAATGGTCTTGTACTACATATGTTGTATTCTGCTTGGAATTTCTATATCAAGTTGGAGCCTCATCAGCTAACAGTAATCCTGGGGCTGATGAGCACGACGGTCTTTTCTGGAAATTTATGTCCGGAGAACCGGTCGTGGCACTCCGGCGGTGGGAGGATGGGGAGGCCCGATTTGTAGCATGTACATAGTGTAGGAGTGCCTAGGGAGCCAACCGGTGGCGTCATGGAGTCGGCGGTGCGACTGGATCGGCCTTTTGTAGGTGTTGGTCTCCCCTTGATGGCGAAGTTCCGGTGGAGCTCCTTTCTTCGTGCGCGCTGCTCGGTGGAGAGGTCGTGCACGGTTCCTCCGTGCCGGAGATCGAGGGATAGCGATTCCGGCGGTTGAAGATCTGGAGAAGGAAGGCGATGTTGACTGGTGCAACGACGACAATGGCCATGGGTGTAGGTCCTCAGGGACTGTTGATCGGAGACTTTCTGTTTCGCCCGGGGGCTGCTTCAATCCAAGGCGTCAGCGGGCAGCGGCGAACGGCGCGTCACCGGCTCGTCCACGGCGCTGGCGTAGTCAGGTTGTAGAGGGGCTTGGTTGTAATTTCCTTTTCTGTGTGGACCTTTCAGTAATTTGGCCGTTTTAATATCAACTCCCTTTCTCGCAAAAAAATAAATAGACATGATGACTGCCACTCATATATTTAGAGTGAGTTAGGATTAGTAAATATGAAAGGTGCATAGGTCTTTGGTTGTTACATCTAAGAGATAGAGAGGATGTCTTGTGTTCAATTCCCACAATGTTGATTTATTTTGACCCAATTTTTTTGCGGTCTCTCTATGAAAGCCCATAAAAGGCCCATCAACATACAAGTAACTGGCCCAGATCGCTTAACGTGTGTAAACCAAACATAAAGGACTAAACCAAACCAAGAATACCTATTCCCTTTAATAGTAGGTATAGATATAGATTTTATGACTAACCATGTGAATGACTAATTCCTGTCAACTCTCTAAATGGATATAAGTGAGGCAGGAGAGTTTAATTATTTCTACAAAATATATGCCCACGCTCAATCAAATATAAGTGAAGCAAAAGAGCATTCTACAAATGGCGGTTTTCTATGTGAAGAGAAACAGGCAATCCAAACTTCAAATGATATAAAGTGAAGCTCATGAAACATTCTATACAGCCATACTCAAAAGATATAAGTGAAGTGCAATGGGCATTCTATAAATCAACCAAGTACTATCTCATAGCAGCATGGTGCATAAAAAGAAAAGTGAAAACTAAATGCAAAAGACGCTCCAAGATTGCACATACCGCATGAACGAAACGAATCCGAAAACATTCTGATACTTGTTGAAGAAAGATGGGATGCCTTCCGGGGCATCCCCAAGCTTAGACGCTTCAGTATCCTTGAATATTTACTTGGGTGCCTTGGGCATCCCCAAGCTTGAGCTCTTGTCTCTCCTCCTTATCCTCATATCGAGACCTCCTCGATCTTCGAACACTTCATCCACACAAAACTTCAACAGAAAACTCGGTAAGATCCGTTAGTATAATAATGCAAATCACTACTCTAAGTACTGTTGCAAACCAATTCATATTTTGTTTTTGCATTGTAGCTACTGTAATATAACTTTTCCATGGCTTAATCCACTGATATAAATTGATAGTTTCATCAAAACAAGCAAACTATGCATCAAAAACAGAATCTGTCTAAAACAGAACATTCTGTAATAATCTGAACATTCACCATACCTATGGTACTCCAAAGTTTCTAAAAAAATTAGGAAAAATAAACAATTTGTATATAACTACAGTGCAAAAAGTTTCATAACCGTTTGACGTTCGAGTAAAAAAAATGTAAAATTGCGTACTACAGCCAAAGTTTTTGTCCTTCACCGTACAAACCAACAAGCAAAGTAAACATCCTAAAGGCAAATCTTGGCACATTATTTTTATTTTTAAACCTTATAAAAGCACAGAACAGAATTAAATTACTCTCTCAAACTTCCGGGTTGTCTCCCTGGCAGCGGTTTCTTTAAGGCCATTAAGCTAGGCATATAGTGCTCAAGTAATGAATCCACCCGGATCCGAAGGTATATCAAAGCCAATTTTAATTAACAATGAATTGTAATTTAGTAGTGAGCAAAAAGTAGCATATATGATGTAATGACAAAGTCTAACTCTCTTCCTATGCATCGGCATGTCATAAAAGAACAATTCATGCACACAAAGTAAAGGCCAATGCATAGTATAAATAGTTTCTTGCAATTTTTTCGTATTGGAAACATAAAGAGGCGGAGATGTAGTTCCTCTCTCATAATAATTGCAAGTAGGAGCAGCAAGCACATGCATATTATATTCATCAAAATTATCATGTGCAACGGTAAAATGCAACTCATCAATATAATCCTTAATAAGGGCAAACTTCTCTGATATAGTGTAGTCGGGAGAATTCAAATAGATAATAGCACTATCATGCGTGGGTGCAATAGCAACAATTTCATGTTTAACATAAGGAACTATAGCAAGTTCATCTCCATAAGCATAATTCATATTGGCATCTTGGCCACAAGCATAGCAAGCATCATCAAAAAGGGATATTTCAAAATAATCAACGGGATCATAACAATCATCCTTCGGTAAGCACGAAGGGGAATTAAAAAATGTATGAGTTGAAGAGTTACTCTCATTACAAGGTGGGCATGGGTGCTCAATCCGCTCTTCCTCATTTTGTTCTTCGCTCTCCTCCTCATCTTTTTCATCCAATGACTCATAGTTTTATCAATTTCTTCTTCCATAGACTCCTGCAAAATATTAGTCTCTTCTTGTAAAGCGGAGGAGTCCTCAATATATGGTTTAACACAGGCATTAGAAGCATAATTATCATAACAATATTTAAGTATGGCAAAATTTTCAGATTTGTGAAGAGTAGCATCATACTTTCCAATCAAAGAAGCAATTTCATAAGCACCCTTAAAAGCAACGAATTCTTCAATTTGTTGAACATCATAGTAATTATAAACACCCTTAGCATACGAAGATATGATTCCATTATCACTAAACTTACATTGGTAGGGAAGGTGTTTCTTAGGGTCTTCAGAACAACAAGTAAAATCATAAATTTCACATAAATTCCAAGCATAGCATTGCAAACGATGAATTTGATCCAATAAAAGTTTCCCTTTTTGAGATAAGCGGTGTCGCACATAATAAGAATGCTCATCTAAAGGTTTGCCCTCAACTAAGCTAGTTGTGGTTTCAGCACGAGCACATAGGGATCGAAGATGGTCCAGGTAAAAAGCTTCAAGAGTGTGATAGATTTTGAGTGGTTCTTCAACCATTGGTGTAGCAGGTACAACTATTTTTTTTGGTATTTTGCATTTCCTACACATAACTAAAGATAGAAAAAAACTTAGAACAGCAAATAAAAATTACTTAGTGATAAAGCAAACAAGCACACACGAGAATATTCACCCCACGCTATGACTCCCCAGCAACGGCGCTAGAAAAAAGGTCTTGATAACCCACAAGTATAGGTGATAAATTGTAGCCTCTTTAGATAAGTAAGAGTGTCGAACCCAACGAGGAGCTAAAGGTAGAAAAAATATTCCCTCATGTTCTATTGACCACCGATACAACTCTACGCACGCTTAACGTGTGCTTTACCTAGAACAAGTATGAAACTAGAAGTACTTTGTAGGTGTTTTTGGATAGGTTTGCAAGATAACAAAGAGCACATAAATAAAAGCTAGGGGCTGTTTAGATAAAGAAGCAATAAAGTTAGTATAGCGAGTGTGGAAAAGTGGTGGTAGGAGTTGCGAAATTGTCCCTAAGCAATTGACTACTTTACTATACCGATAGAAAGTTTTATGTGGGAGAGGCCACTGCTAGCATGTCATGCCTGACTTGGAATTCTATGCACTCATGATTGGAACTATTAGCAAGCATCCGCAACTACTAACGTTCATTAAGGTAAAACCCAATCATAGCATTAAGATATATTGGTCCCCCTTCAATCCCGTATGCATCAATTTCTATGCTAGGTTGAACCTTCTGTCACTCTTGCCCTCCAATACTGTCAGCGTTCTAGGAACGGGGGTCCCCAGACTTGCCTGCCTGCGGCCTGCGACGTGGCTTAGGTGGGGGCCCAGCGTGGCCCATCTTCATCAGCCCAAGCTCAAGACCCTCGCGAGGGGCCAAGCCTCGCGGGGCGGACGACAGGAAGCTGCCTCAAGAGCGGCCTCATCAGGCAGGCTCGCGAGGAGGCGGAGAGATCAATGCAAGGGTACCTTGCGAGGATCCCATGACGCAAGCCATGACGATCAAGGCCAGGCGGGCGCCAGGCGGGCGCCGGCCTGCGCAGGGTCCTTGTTTCCCCTTTGGTGCAAAGGGGGCAAGCACAGGCCAAGGTATCAGACAAAGGTTACCATTCCGGTGCAATGAGACCAAGACCAGCCGGACAACCGGACGGAGGTCACCGTGGAGCCCAAGACGGCGTCATCACCAGTGCTTTTGGCAGCCGAAGACCGCCTTTGGTCAAGATAACTTGTACTAGATGTTCCCCTTCAAAATGGCCAATTGTTGGCGCCCTTCCCGCCCAATTATTTGGGGAGAGGCCCAGGGCCTCTATAAATAGAGCTAGCCACCACAGAGTAGAGACATCTAGAAAACCTCGAGACATCAAGGAGACGGCTAGAGATCTGGTAGAACCCTAGCAGAGAGAGAGGAAACCCAGTAGAGGCTAAGTAGAACACACCGCATTAGCTCAAGAACACCCCTCGCGAGGTTGTTCTTCCCTTGTACTGTCCATCATCAGCCCTAGAGGCAATCCACCACACCACACACTAGAGTTAGGCGGCGTGGCCCGCCCACGCCGTGTCACCGTCTCAGGGCGACCGCAACCTTGCGCCTCAGGCAGCTCATGCTCCGCAGGGCGCTGCGGGACGCGGGCGACGCGGCCAGACGCCGCCTACCCTCATGCCACGGCAGGTGCGGGCCGCAGCAAGGGCCTTGAACCACGCCGCTGCCACGGCGCCATACACCCGACGGGAGCAGGCGAACTCCAGGGTCGCGCTCACGGTAGCCCGAGAGCTACTACGGTGCCGCTTGCTAGAAGGTGGCCGCGACGTGTTGTTGGAGCGAGTGGCCAAGCTCCTGGACGCCGCCGCCTTAGGAGCGCCCCCTTTCTACATACAGCTGCTGCCCCAGATCCAGGACAGGTCGCACGACGGCATTATGCGCGCCCACGCGATTTCAGGCGGACCCCAGGGCCGGTCCAGCGCCAACACCTCCGCCAGCACCGGGCGGCTGATCGTGCCGGCCCTTCCCCAGGCCGGCGAAGGGATGCATGTCGCAGCCTTTGGCCTTGGCAGACCACCGCGTCATCACATACAAGGCGACGCCCCAAGCCAGACTGCGTGGCATGCGGGGCGCTACAGTAAGGTCCATGAGGTGGTCTCCCCGAAGGCCTATGTACCCCGCATGGTGGATCAAGGGCGCGAGCTGGAATAAGGTCACGGCTTGTTCCTCGGGCCCGGCTGGGACGAGGACGCGCTGGAAGCCGAGCTCTTTCAGGAACCCCAAGAGAGCATTGACAATCGCACCGACAGCAGCAACTATCGGGTACCACTCATCCCTCAGGAGCAATCTTAAGCTAACCATGGGTCGCAGGAGGTACAGGTCGCCGCAGCGGATGGCTGCCCCAACGCCGCAGCCTCTTATCCCTCAGGAGGAGTGTGCAGGGGGCTGTAGGAAAGGGGCCGAGATTCGGGCTCACCCTCGCGGCGGTCGGGTCAAGATGTTCTCAGGAGGTAGGCCCTCTGCCGTGGAGGTGCCCCATGGCCCGCCCCCGGTGGAGGACCCGTGGTCGTCGGGGGAACCGCTGGCGACCGCTCTACCCCATTTGGCGTCGTCCTTGGTTTTTGGTCGCCGTCAATGGTGGCAGAGTGAGGCGCAAGGCGGGGCCCTCGTCTGGCGATACGAAGCAAGGCCAGTACCTGTGAAGAAGGCCCAATGCCTATGAAGCTCGCCGCCCCGTGACGCTCTCACGTAATAATGAGTGGGGCTGTACATGCCCCGGAGTCTCAGGAGAGCCGGCCTCAGGCACTGGGGCTCCTGCCCACGCCCAGTGGCATCACTTAGCTCCGCGCTGGTGAGAAGACGTGGAAGACTAGACTAGGTGCCGGACGCGGCTTTTTGCTTTTCTTCTGCCTTTTTGCTTTTTTGCTTCTTCCTTGTCGGCAAGTTTCTCCGGTTTGGATTTAAGTTGGATTTGAGTTTGAAGCTTGCATGCATTCGGTGAGGGGGTGTTTAGTCTCGTTCGAGCAATCTCTCGCGTCCCAGTTTCATATTTACACCCCAAGCTAGCGCCAGCTGCCCCCCTCATGAGCCCCTCGTGAGCCGGGCCGGGCCAGGCACGCCTACAGCCGGGACCACTGTCTCCGCACCCTCTCCAGAGGTCCTCATCACAGGATCAGCAGGTTAATCGAGGGACACCAGAGGCGTAGCATCCCCCCGCAGGCCCGCTCAGGGTACGCCAGGGCCGGAAGGTAAATGAATCAACCGAACCATCACCGGGCTAGCGACTAAACTCACGCATAATGTTGTGCTCACCAAAGTACGGATTGCAAATCTTTACATGAGGGTCCTCCCCTCCCAAAATGCTCTTACATTCTTCAGGGCCAAGCCCGAGTCTTCTTCATGCAGGATAAACTACGGAGACATGCAGTCAGTCGGACATATCACACATCGCGTCTTCTGGGGCATCCTCGGGAGCATCACTGGCATCACTGACATCGTCAACCCCACCACCTGTATTTTCGTCAGCGCCAGGCTCATCTATAACGCCGCCTTCATTAGTGCCCACGACCACACCATCGTCATTAGACGCGAAGGCCCTGACGAGGGCGTCCACGTTGTTCTCCACCCACTGCGCCAGGTCACCCCGGACAGCTATGGGCACAGGCGCGATGGCAGCGTCAAAGTTGAAGTGGGGGTCCATCTCCTGCAAATGGCTGAAGACACGGGAGAAGACACGCCTGAGCAGGGCTAGGCTCCTCTCCTCAAAAAGTCCGCGGGCTCTCTCGGAACGATCCTCCAGAAGTGTCACCACGTCAGTGAAGAACCGAAGATTGCCTGCGTAGCTGGCCTCGTGCGGATCCTTAGCGGCAGCCTCGCAAATCTCGCCTAAGGCTGAGTTGGCCCTCTCCCTGAGCGTCTGAAGCATGGGAGCATGCTCGCGCTCCAGAACCCTCCGCTGGCGGATCTCGTACTCGTTCTGCCGCGCGATGGCCTCGGCGTCATGGACCCTCCGTTGAAGAAGAAGCAGCTCCACCTGGGAAGAGGACAGCTCCGCCTGTGCCGCACCAAGGACGGCTGCGGAGGAATCCGCAGGCCGCGTCTCTTCGACCAACTTGGCCTTGATGGCCGCTGTCCTGCCCTCAGCCTCGGCCCCGATCAGCATCAACCTCGCCTCATATTCACGCTCGAGGATTGAGCAAGCTCCCACCACACGGCGGTCAACCTCTTCCTGGACCCGGGCTTCGCGCGCCGCAACGTTGTCCTTCGCCTGGGCCGCCAGGCGCTCTCTCATCTCCAATCGCTCCAGGTCAAGGCTGCGCTCAGCGGCCTCGAGCGTCAGCGCCTCCTCGCGCCTCTGGAGGTCTGCCCGGTCGATGGCGGCCTCCTGCATCGACCCAAGGGCCGCATGGCGCAGCTCTATTTGCTGCTCCAGGGAGTTGCTCCGGGCTTGGAGCTCCCATACGCGCTCCTTCGCATCCTTGCGTCGTCGGTCTGCCTCCCGAGCCTCCTCGATGGCCCAGGAGCAGGCCTCCCGCGAAGCCGCTAGCGACGCTTCGGCCTTCGCATTGTCGAGGCCATGTTGATGACACACGAGGGCAATGGCAACCTTCAGCTTGTGCCTGTCCTCAGCAAGGCGCAGGCCTTCAGCCTCGAGGCGCGCATCCTCGGCAGCAAGCTCTGCTCCGACCCGGTTCACCGCGTCCGCCGCCCCCAGGAGGAACTCTTCACGAAGGGCACAACACTCGCGAGCGCGCCTGAGCACATCTTCCACCTCACCCTCTTCCGCTGGAGCATGCAGAGGGCCCCGAGGCGGTAAGCCCCCTCCAGGCGTGGGGTAGGGGGCTGCCGCCCTAGCCGTCGCCGGATGGACCACCCTAAGAGTCTGGCCCGGCGTCGATCCACCCACGGAGGAGGAGCCAAGGACAGACCTCAGCGATTCGCCTTCTATGACCAGAGAAGGGGCGCGGGGCAAGCCTGACGTGCCCCAAGAAGACTCGCGAAGAAAGGGCATCGGGCGAGCAAGCTCGAGGCGCCCTAAGGAGCAGATCACTCCACTAACCGGTCCAGTGGCAAGGGCGCCACCCGAGCCGGCTCCTGGGTCAACTCGGTGGACTCACCAAGGCGGGACCTGAAGGGCCACAATCAGCCATAAGGATAACAGAGCAAATGAGGAGGGAAAGAAGAAGGCTTACTCGTCCATGGCAAAGTACTTCCCGCGCTTCAGCAAGCGGCAAGGGCGGTCGCTGCCACCTGAGGCCTCCTTCCTCTTGCAAAGGGCCTCGAAGTCTACACGAAACCAACCCAAGAGCCTAGGGCGGGGGTCGGCCTAGGGCGCAGAAGAAGCCTCAGGATTATCGATGCCGGAGGAGTCAACTTTGGGGGCACCGTCGAGCGTCGCCTCGCGAAGAACGGCTGGGGGCTCGGGAGCCCCGGCCTCAGGAGCCGAAGGCCAAAACCCTGCATCAACCGCCGCCCTAGGGCGGGCCTCGGGAGACGTTGCCTTCGAGGCTTCACGCGGCGCCACCTCCTCGACATCAGCCACCTCAGCTCCCTTCGGCTCTCTCCCCGCTCTGTCGCCTGAGGAGGGGCCGCTGTGGGCGGTGGGGGGAACAACCATGACAACTAGGTTCTCGCGTGGCCCTGTGAGGCCAGCCGGGCGCAGCCCCCACTCGTCGAAGTTGGACATCTGCTTCACGAAATCAGCCCTGCCGGAACAAAGGTACAGAATGATGCCACCACTCCGTAGGCTGCCTGGGGAAGGATCACCAGTCAAGACCCGAAGCACTGTCTGCAACACTTCGGGCGCCAAATCCTCCTTCTGAAGCCGCATGCGGTCTCCGCGCCCCGCAAAGTCCCACATCCAGCGAGAGTGGTGCTGGAGAAGAGCAACGTGACACAGAAGGAACTCCCTCACCACCTTGGGCGCTGTCACATTGTGCGCCCTCAAACTTTCGAAGCGGCGCCAGACGAAAGCGACCGGGGGCTCGCGAGTGGTTCATGACCCCAGCCTGGGTTGGGAACAGCAGACAAGGTCGGGTGCGAGACCAAGGGGCTGGGCACCCCGACGTCCATGTACAGCCACCGCTCTCTGAACCTGGCTTGAGAAGGCGGAAGGCCGAAGCCAATCCCTGAAGCAGCTGTCTCAGGCGCGGTGAAGAAGCTTACACACCCCGAGCACTGAGAGGGATCACTCAGGCGCAGAGAAAAGAAGTGGCGCAGCAGGGCAACAGAAGGAGGGATGCCTATCATCGCCTCGCACACGAAAGCAAAGACAGCCAAAAGGGTAATGGACTCCGGCCCAAGGTGCATCATGTGGATCTGATAATGGGAGAGCACAGCATTGAAGAAAGCAGAAAAGGGGGGAATCAGACCCGCCCATAAGGCGTCGACGAAGAATCGGACCTCCGTGACGGTCCTAGCAAGAAAGGCGCGGGATGCGGGCCAAACTGTGGTTCGGCCACACTCGTTGAAGATGGACGCAAGGGCGGAGTGGACCTTGTCCAAGGTTTTCGGGTTGAGTATGATTGACCGATCGATGGCAGGGGCCGCCACTGGAGGTGCGCAGGACGAAGGCGCAGGCTTCTTCCCTCTTCCCTTCTTCGTCGGCGCCATGGCATTGGGGAAGGGGAAGAGCTCGAGCCGGATTGGTGGCGGAGGTTGGAGCTTGGAGAAGAAGGAAAGGTAGGAGGTGAGCGGGCAGCCAAAGGAGGAACAACTGTGTGCAACTACGGGTCCGCTTAGCCGGTCGCGTAGCAAGGCGTCGTGGGAAGTGCAGACACCCACGCCCAATCAACCGCCATGCAGCACCCAAGGCCGCAGGCTGTTAGGGCCCACGGCGCTTCGTGCTTGCCCCTTCGCTTCTGTGCTAAGCCAAGCCCGCGCGCGCCTTGGGCCCGGGGGCTACTGTCGGCGTTTTGGGAATGGGGGTCCCCAGACTTGCCTGCCTGCGGCCTGTGGCGTGCCTCAGGTGGGGGCCCAACACGACCCATCTTCATCAGCCCAAGCTCAAGACCCTCGCGAGGGGCCAAGCCTCGCAGGGCAGACGACAGGAAGCTACCTCAAGAGCAGCCTCATCAGGCAGGCTCGCGAGGAGGCGGAGAGATCGATGCAAAGGTACCTCGTGAGGATCCCATGACACAAGCCATGACGATCAAGGCCAGGCAGGCGCCGGCCTACGCAGGGTCCTTGTTTCCCCTTTGGTGCAAAGGGGGCAAGCACAGGCCAAGGTATCAGGCAAAGGTTACCATTCCGGTGCAATGAGACCAAGACCAGCCGGACAACCGGACGGAGGTCACCGTGGAGCCCAAGACGGCGTCATCACCAGTACTTTTGGCAGCAGAAGACCGCCTTTGGTCAGGATAACTTGTACTAGATGTTCCCCTTCAAAATGGCCAATTGTTGGCGCCCTTCCCGCTCAATTATTTGGGGAGAGGCCCAGGGCCTCTATAAATAGAACTAGCCACCATAGAGTAGAGACATCTAGAAAACCTCGAGACATCGAGGAGACGGCTAGAGATATGGTAGAACCCTAGCAGAGAGAGAGGAAACCCAGTAGAGACTAAGTAGAAGACACCGCATCACCTCAAGAACACCCCTCGCAAGGCTGTTCTTCCCTTGTACTGTCCATCATCAGCCCTAGAGGCATCCACCACACCACACATGGAGTAGGGTATTACACCACAACGGTGGCCCGAACCAGTATAAACCTCGTGTCTCTTGTGTTGTTCATCATTTTGATCTTAGTTCGCACGAGAGGATCAGACGTAGAGGAGAGATCTCCGCGCGCACCCCTGTGTTCGAACCTCAAGGGTCTGCCGGAACCCGAAATCCGACAAATACATAGTCCTATCAACATACAACTAACCCTATGGTGTGATCCACGCGCGCGCCCGTATGATGGGCACCAAAGGACAACAACATAACCACAAGAAAATTAAACCAATCATAGCAATTCATCAACCACCGATAGGACAATGAAAATCTACTCAGACATCATAGGATGGCAACACATCATTGGATAATAATATGAAGCTTAAAACACCATGTTCAAGTAGAGGGTATAGCGGGTTGCGGGAGAGTGGACCGCTGTAGATAGAGGGGGGAAGGTGATGGAGATGTTGGTGAAGATGGCGGAGGTGTTGGTGTAGATAGAGGTGATGATGATGGCCCCCGGCGGCGTTCTGGCGCCACCGGAAGCAAGGGGGAGAGAGACCCCCTTCTTATTCTTCTTCCTTGACCTTCTCCCTAGATGGGAGAAGGGTTTCCTCTCTGGTCCATGGTCTCCATGGCGTGGGAGGGGCGAGAGCCCCTCTGAGATTGGATCTGTCTCTCTGCCTCTCTCTGTTTCTGCGTTCTCAGATTCTACCCTTTCGCCGTTTCTTATATTCTCAGAGATCCGTAACTCCGATTGGGCTGAAATTTTAACACGATCTCTATCCAGATATTAGCTTTCTTGCAGAGAAAGAAAGGAACCAGCCGCCTTACGGCATGGCCAGGAGGGCCCATGGCGCACCTGACCCCCTGGGGAGCGCCCCATGCCTCGTGGTGCCCTTGGGCATCGGCTCGCATTGATCCTTCTTCCCAAAAATCACATATATTCAAAAAAATCTCCGTCAGTTTTTATCCCGTTTGGACTCCGTTTGATATGGATTTACTGCGAAACAAAAAGCATGCAACAAACATGAACTGGCACTGGGCAGTGGATCAATATGTTAGTCCCCAAAAATAGTATAAAAAGTTGCCGAAAGTATATGAAAGTTGTATAATATTGGCATGGAACAATCAAAAATTATAGATATGACAGAGACGTATCAATGACTAGATCCTAGGGCAGCGGAGCCGAACATTGAGTCCGCTCCGCCCTCTCCATCCATACCTGAAAGAAAATAAAGTTTTGATATCCTCCTTGAAGCAAGAAAGTAGAGGATGCGTCTGGAGACGTGAAAGGCTTACCGCATTGGCAGAATGGGTAATGTCGTGCCCGCGGTCCGAGTCTATGGCTGGCAGCGTCTCGTTGCCCTTGAAGAGCAACTTCCAGGCATCTTCATGAGTGGTACCGAAGAGCCTTTCCAAGGTTTGATGCTTCTTCGGGTCGAATTCCCATAAGGGACAGCTTCGGCTTTGGCATGGGAGGATCTGGCGAACCAGCATCACCTAGATTACATCGACGAGCTTGATGTCTTTATCAACCATGCTTTGAATGCGCGTTTGCAGCGCTATCAACTCATCCGACGAAGACCAATTTTGGCCCTTCTCTATCCAGGAGGTGAGCCACATTGGAGCTCCGGACTTGAATCCGGAAGTCGCGGCCCAGGTGGCGTTGCGGGGCTCTGTGATATAGAACCACAGTTTCTGCCACTCCTTGATGGTCTCCACAAAAGTACCCTTGAGCCATGTGACATTGGGCAACTTGCTCACCATGCACTACAAAAAAATACACTTCCGTGATGATACGTGTTTGTCACAGTAGGTCACGTTTTCTGTCATGCATGTACATACATGACAATTTTATGACAGAATCAAGATAGTCATACCTGTGTTGTCATAGAAGTGTTCCATGATAATACCAAAATTATCATCATGGAAGTGTCCACTTCCATGACGATAAATCGCACGTCACGGAAGTGCATTCGTCAAGGGTGACCGACACGTGGCATCCACCGTAACGGAACGTCGTTAAGCTATCGGGTCCGGTTTTGGATTCGATAACCCGTTAACAGCCCAACCAATGGGGATTTTCCACGTGTAAAATCATCATTGGCTGGAGGAAACACGTGTCGGCTCACCGTTGGGACAGATGTCATCCACTCATTGGACCCAAAGCGCCTATGATACGTCGACATGTGGCAGGGCCCAACAGAGGCCATTCCTGTGAAAAGGCCGGCCCATTTGACTTGGTCAAAAGGTGGTGGGCCGGCCCACGGCAAGCCTGTTAACGACCTGTTCGCATATAACCCATTTACATCCCGCTAACCCAGGGCCAGTTTACGGCCTATCCGAATTAGGCCCAGTAGCGTCATCTGGGCCGTCCAATATAATTCCAGCCCGTTTTAACTTCTGGCCCACGTATGGCCCATGATGTCTTTCAGCCCATATGAGGCCCTTATTAATCCCGACCCATTAACGGCCCATGGTAAAACTGGCCCGTAATGAACAGTGTATCACTTTATACCCATTAACGGCACGTGGTGAAACTGGCTCGTAATGAATAGTGTATCACTTTATACCCATTAACGGCCCATTATTCCGTTCTGCCGTTTCTAGCCCATGTCATCTTTCGGCCTTCTTAGGGCCCATTTATTCTTGGGCTCATTTCCAGCATTCATTTACTTATGGCCCGTTATTGTCATTTTCTGCTTTTGGGCCAAATTCAGCCCGTGGTTACAGTCGGCCCGTTTGTGGCCTGCTAATACGTTGGGCCATTTTCATAGCGTCATCAAATACGGCCGATTAACGATGGCCCGTTATGGTCGGCCCATGAATGGATGATTTCAACTCTAGCCCATTTACAGCCATAATGTGGTCTATTATTGGCCCATGTTTGGCCAACCGATCATATGGCCTGTAGAAGGCCCATTGATGATACGACCCATATAAGGCCCATTGTTTCTATGCCACGTAGAAGGCCCATTGTTTCTATGGCCTTTAAAAGGCCCATTGTTTCTACGGCCCGTAGGAGGCCCATGTTAACTACAGCCGGTGGGCATCAAAGTTCGCCATCAGTGCAAATATAGGGAACACCCTACATTATACAAATATGGCTTGGTGTTTTCTTCAGCCGGTGGCTGCACGTTAAGAAAAAAATGTGTATCGCACCAAAACAAATTACAACTATAAAACAAAAGGAAGGTTGGCATAAAAGTTAACAGTCTAGCAGATAAATGCATCACTAGAAGTTCAGAAGCTCAGTTCAATTGACCTGACTATTACGCTTTCATGCTGTATTGTCCGATGGAGCACCATAACCTTCGCCTTCAGTTCTCCTAGGCTCCTGAACAACATAGAAAATGTCTGATAGTCTTGTTTCAAAACCACGCATATCTTGACAACATCGAACAATGTCTCTCCTTGTTTCACAAAGGGTCTCTGTTAGGGAATGGACTTGTGTCTGGAGCGCAGATACAACATTGTTTTGACTTTGCATATCTTGATCATGAGGCAGTTTGGACGAGATTGCCTTAACAACCAACCAAGTATTACGCAGGAATGTGCTTTCGGCACTGTTAGTGGACAGGTACTGACCCACTGCAGCAAGAGCTGACATTGCGATTATAGTTGCCTCGCCACCTGGTGATTCCACCATTTTTTCCATAGCTCGCTGAAAAGTTGACGTTTTACATTAGTAGTACCAGAACAGAAGATATTAAGGAGGCAGCAAAACCAAATAAAATAGCTTTGGTCTATATACAGAACTTATTTTGGTGAACCCATGTAAAATATTAGTTGTATTTTATTGCAAAGTACATAATAAAACCAGGTTCCAAACATATGACCATGTACCATCGCTAATGTATTGTCTATTTCTTCACATTGTATTGAGGGCTAGGGATAAAGCGATGAAGTTTATAATACGGTAAGCATAGTATGACATCATTCATATCACAAAACAACTGAGAACAAACAAACAGGCAATTATAACGTTGTGTGGGAAAGTCCAGCACGGAACTAGATTACAGGTCAAGATCAAAGGAACATCACTCCTCTCTTTTAAACCTTGTAAGGTGCAATGATACGCTAAGACAATTGTGAGGCATGTTCACAATTGTTTGTGTAAACTAAGAAGAAACCATTCCAACAAATAAGAAGCAATGCAAGCTGGACACCACATGAAAGATGCAACCAATATGACTCTGCCAAGTTAAAAGCGTCCAATCATAAATGGAATTTCAACAAATTAGAAGCAGCACATGCTATAAATCATATGAAAGATGCAACTAATATTGCACTGCATATACTAAAGGTGTCTCGTCATATTGATTGATGCGGGATACAAAAAAACAATAGTTTTGTGTAAGGACATGCTTAATAGACAGATGTACTATGTACTAAATACAGGAAGGCATGACACATTAACAGGTATAATGTATAAGCTAAGCAGAATAGCACATGCAGTTTAACCAGATTGGAAGAATTACAATCTAGACACCATATGCAACATGCAACCACATATCATGCTGCCAAGTTAGAGCAAGCACCTGCGATGCTAGGGTAGGGGAAATGCGGTAATCAACTACAGAGCTACGTTCACTATCTTCATCTAGCCTTATTGTTTCTTGAGAATCATGTTGGGAGGCTGACGCTGCATTCTTTAAATGAGGAGTAGTCCACTTGCCTAACTGCCTCATCATAAGTGATTGATGAGGGATACACAAGAACATTAGTTTGATGTAAGAACATGGTTAATACATAGATGTACTAGTATGTACCAAAACAGAAAGGCATGTCATATTCAAAGGTATAATGTGTAAGCTAAGCAGATGCAATTTAACAAAATTGGAAGCAATACAAGCTAGACATCCGGCTGGAGTGGTGAGCATGATCATCTAGGACCTGAGAGCCTGGTGGGAGGCGGGCTGCTTCGCCACCATCGCGGCTTTTTAGTTGGCTTCCAGGTGATGCATGTCTTTGTTGGGCTTGTCACTAGCTCGGCCAGTGCCCTGACTAGCTATTTGTCTTATGGTGCTCACGGGATGGTGGTTCATGTAAAAAATATATTTCCTTATCTTAATAAAGACCGACTTCGGCCTTTCGAATACAAGCTAGACACCGTATGAAACATGCAACCAGATATGACACCGCGAAGTTAAAGCAAGCACCTGGGATGGTCGTTCATTGCGAGCGAGATCATCAACTCCAGAGCTACATTTACTATCTCCATCTGCTGACACTACACCCATTATAGCGTTGTAACGTACCGTGCTTACCTGCATAGAAAGCTGGAGCAACTTCTCTCTTTTCTTTTCTGCTTCTCTCGAGGCAGACTCTGAAATACCCTTGCATAAAAACACAATAGTGAGAGTATGGGTGAAGTGTTTGTATAACTAGTGCACTGTAAAAGTAGCAGATAGCAGGTGGCTGAAAAAAATGACAGGAGACATATGATAGCTCTACAAAATTGCATGGCAAACAAAATTAGATTCTACTCCGTATGATTTTGTAATATATGAGCACAGGAAATGCAGGTACTCCTCTAGTTGACCACCACATGTGGTCATATCAAGATAATAGTCGACTGAAAATAAATAGGTCAGTTGATTTTTTAATGAACCATCCAATCTATAAGGAACGGGCAAATGGCCTTCGTCTACCTCCCTCCAGTCACTGGTGAAGATCTTTCTCGAACCGCCAGCGACCACCCCTGCCTCCGCCGCCCCGCCCTCCCCTCGACCTCACACCACCGCCATGCTTGGCAGCGCCCCCAGGCCCTCCCTTTAATCCGAGCCGACCTCCAGATCGGGCAGCAGTAGCTCTAGGCCCCACACGCCCCTAAGATAAACACCGAGGCGCTGGTTCCCCGGCGTAATAGGCGGACTAGCGCCTGTTATGCCGGGGAATGCTTCCGTTAATTGGGAATCAACTGACCAGGAATTGAAATTCAGGGGGGCGACGGACCTCTAGCTAAGGTGAAATAGTATATAAGGAGAAACCTTGTGCATCGCGAGTTACTAGGAACATCTAGTATCAAGAAGAAGCGGTCAACTAGTGTCTTTTGTGGGATGAATACCGTGCAAGCAGACACATAATATTTGCACGAATACGGGAAGAGGAGTACCCTTATCGGTTGCCAGTGTGGTCTCCTCCATATGACGCGGCAATCTTCTTTTTTCTCCTGGGGGAACCGATGTTTGGGAGAACCGTGGATCCTTGGACAAACCCATGGCCAAATTGTTGAATGTGTTGCCGTGGCCGTATATCGGCGGAGGGGAAGCAGATCCGAGGCGGCGAAGGACGGCGTAGCAGGAACAACTCTGGTGTGGTGGAGGGTGGCGAAGTGGGAGCGGCAACGGTGAGGCGCAGGACGGCATGGTTGAACTGGCTCGGGTACGGACGGCTCGGCCTCGGCTTCAACTACTAGCCATGGAGGGTGTTGCGATGTTGCGGTGGACTACGGCGTCGGGGTATCGGCTCCAGCGTGATGGAGGAGGACGGCGGTTGATGGGTAGGATGGGCTGGCAGATGGAGGACGCCGGGGTTTCGCGGCTGGTGGAGAGGTAGTTTTTGCGCCCATGGAGTACGAATGGGGAATCAGACGGGTGGGCGGGGGGGAGGGGGAGAACCATGTTTCGGTCTGGGATGCGCTTATTTTTGGCTTTTCTGAACAGAAGATGGGCCGCGCTTGCTTGAAATTTGGGGAAAGTACAAATGTAACACCCATGATGCGGCTATATCTCCCACGTGTTGGAGCACGACTTAGAGGCATAACCGCATAGTAGGCATGTCGCAAGAGGGCTAATCTTTACACATCCCATGTACTGAATGAGGAAGGGATAAAGAGCTAGCTTACAATCGCCACTTCACACAATACATAAATATAGCATTACATCATCCAGAATACAATCAAGGTCTGACTACGGAACCAAATAAAGAAAGACAAACCCAAATGCTAGATCCCTGATCACCCCAACTGGGCTCCTTTACTAATCGTCCGGAAAGGAAACATAGTAACGTCCCAAATCCTCGTCGAACTCCCACTTGAGTTCGGTCGCATCCCCTGCACTGGCATCATCGGCACCTACAACTATTTGAAGTAATCTGTGAGTCACGGGGACTCAGCAATCACACACCCTCGCGATCAAGACTATTTAAGCTTATGGGTAGGAAAAGGTAGTGAGGTGGAGTTGTAGCAAGCACTAGCATATATGGTGGCTAACTTACGCAAATGAGAGCGAGAAGAGAAGCAAAGCACGGTCGAGAAGCTAATAAAGATCAATAAGTGATCCTAAAGCTACTTACGTTCAAGCATAACACAAGACCGTGTTCTCTTCCCAGACTCCGCTGAAAAGAGACCATCACGGCTACACACTCCGTTGATTCATTTTAATTAAGTTTAGTTTCAATTTCTCTATAACCGGACATTAACAAGTTCCCATCTTCCCATAACCATGGGCACGGCTTTCGAAAGTTCAAAACCCTGCAAGGGTGTCCCAACTTAGCCCATCACAAGCTCTCACGGTCAACGAAGTATATTCCTTCTAGCGGGAAGTCCCGATCAGTCTCAAAATCCCGGTTACAAGACATTTCGACAATGGTAAAGCAAAGCCAGCAAAGCCGCCCGATGTGCTGACAAATCCCGATAGGAGTCGCACGTAGCTCGTTCTCAGAGCACACCAGACAGGTCAAGCTACGAGTAAAACCAAACCTCGAGTTGGCCCTAGGTGGCCCCGCAGGCTGCCCGGTTCGGACCAACACTAAGAGGAGCACTGGCCCGGGGGATTAAAATAAAGATGACCCTTGAGTCTGCAGAACCCAAGGGAAGGTATATGGTGGTAGGTAGGCAAATGGTAAAACCAAGGTTGGGCCTTGCTAGAGGAGTTTTATTCAAAGAGAACTGTCAAGGGGTTCCCATAACACCCAACCGCGTAAGGAACGCAAAATCAAGGAACATAATACCGGTATGATGGAAACTAGGGCGGCAAGAGTGGAACAAAACACCAGGCATAAGGCCGATCCTTCCACCCTTTACCAAGTATATAGGTGCATTGAAGTAAACAAGATATAATAATGATATCCCAAATATAACCATGTTCCAACAAGGAACAAACTTCATCTCCACCTGCAACTAGCAACGCTATAAGAGGGGCTGAGCAAAGCGGTAACATAGCCAAACAATGATTTGCTAGGAAAGGTGGGTTAGAGGCTTGACATGGCAATATGGGAGGCATGATATAGCAAGTGGTAGGTATCGCGGCATAGCAAAAGAGCGAACAACTAGCAAGCAAAGATAGAAGTGATTTCAAGGGTATGGTCATCTTGCCTGCAAAGTTCTCCGAGTTGACGAAAGCTTGATCCTCGTAAGCATACTCAACGGGTTCCTCGATCACGTAATCGTCTCCCGGCTCTACCCAAAGCAAGAACACAAGCAAAGGAAACATCAATCAACCACGGTGCAATGCGCAAGCAACATGATGCAAAACATGGCATGAGATGTGAGGTGTGATATGCAATGCAATGGCGTGCTTCGGAAAGGAAAGATTGAACCAGGCATCAACTTGGCAAAAAAAGTGTGCCGCTGGAAAGATGAATTGATTTCGGTCGAAATCGGTATAAAGATCACCGGAATCGGATGCACGGTTTGCAAATGGCAAGCAAAACAAGAATGGCACAATTCTGCGATTAACAGCACGATGCCATCTAGAATGCAACAAGAAACTAAGCTACTGCACTCCAACATAGCAACAAAGCACATGGAAGTGATTTACTAAAGATGCTTGACAAAAGATGAACACTGAGCTACGGCTAAATCACACAATAGCAGGTTCAAACAAGCATGGCAAAAGTGCAAAAGATCTCAGCATCACACACTTTGTGAAAATAACAACATGCCAGGAGTTAACATCAGGAAGACATGTTTAGAGCAAGCTAACAACATGCTACAGGAACATATCATAGAAAAACAAGGCATGGCATGAATCTACTCAAAGCATAGAACAAATATCCCTTACTGACCATGAGCCAAAAAGGCACAGAAGATATTATGGCACCCATGTAAACATAGCAAGTTTCATTAACAGATTCAGACTTAGCAGAAAACTGGGCATGGCAAAACAGAATTATGAAGGCCTCATTGCATGCTCGATTCACTCACCACAAGGCATTGCATGGCAAGATAAGCATACCTACAGCAAGATGGCATGTTCAAGAAGCTAACCAAGGCAAGAGGAAGTTCATAGCATGCTTGGATCAACTACAACAACCATGGCAAAATTGATTAACATGTAAACAATCTGCCAAGAACATTTTTCAGCAAAAGTAGAGCAAGATTAAGTCATTCTAGGGAACTCCATAAATGCAAATAGGGGCATGGATGGATAGAGCATAACCATATGTCCAAATCATCCTTCCTGAAGAAACTCAAATAAAGCATGTATCTCACTGTAGCAACATGGTTACATGGCATCAAAATAATCAGCAGACAAAAGACAACCAAAATCCTGAGATCCTGAAATCAGCAATAACACGAAGTCTAGTTTGCATGCTTGTTTCACTCATCAAAGTGCATAAAGAGACATGCATAAATACTAGCATGTAGTAGGCAAGAAAATGGAGCTAACCATGTGACAAACACCTACATAGCATGATTGAAATAAATCACACAAGAATGACAAAATAGCCTCATGATGTAAAATGCCATGTTCATGAACTTTCCCAAATGCAAAAACCAAAGCTACCACTGGATTGGTGGGATTTTTCTACCCCAAAAACATATATAATATGTTGGGGTCCTTGTAGAAAAATCCTCACAAATGCTCTAAGATGCCATCTGATTAAAAAGGAAATAGAAAGAAAAGGAAATAACCCTAAACGGAAACGTCCCGATCTGGACTTGCCAGATAAGGAAGAAGGCCCGATCTAGAAAGACCCAAAATGGGCAAGCTGCCTGATTGGGTAAAGGACAGAGGCATGAGGATGACATGTGGGCCCGTGGGCACCATGTGTCATGTGAGAGAAGGCGTGTGCGAGTGTGCGACTGGCCGGTGGGCCTGGTGGGACGTGAGGCTGACCGGTGGGTCCGGCTTGGGTCCCAGAAGGCAGTGACACAAGCGCGCGGGAGCAGGGGAAAACAGAAGAGGGGTGTCGGCGGCGACCAAGCGCGGCGGGGGCCTTGCCGGAGTTGCTCCAGTGGCCCTATGGAGCGGCGGAGGGGTGCAACAGGGTCGCAGGAGAATACCGCGTTCCTGGGTGCCACTAGCCGCACCGGACGACGACGGAGTCGACACCGGCAACGAGCTACAGAGGCGGTGACGGCGCGGATGCACGCGGCGAGGCGGATAGCTACGTGAGCAGCTAAGGGCGCGGATCGACCCTACTCTAAGCGGCGGGCACGATGGACACACGTAGATGGGCAGCGGGGGAGGGAGCACTCGCTGGAGACGAGGTCCGACGGCGGCGACTCGGGCGGACGGCGGGGGCTAGCTAGAGCATGCAAACGATGGGGCGAATGGCACGGGGATGTACAGGGGCTTACCATGAGCACGATAGTGTTCTCGGTTGGATGGGAGGTGGACGGAGACAAGCACGGCGGTGATCTAACACCTACGGGTACCGCGGGGAAGAAGAGAAAGGAGTTGACTCCGTCTTGGCGTCCCGAGGAGAAGTAGTGGACGCCGGGGATGTAGTCGACGTCGGGGAGGAAGACGAACACGATCGCTGGGGTGGAGGTGGTCGAAGATCACGCCGGCGACGAGCTTGCGCGCTAGGATGCGTTCGGAACGTGGGTGGCACGGCGAATCTGGGGGCTCTCTCACCTGGAGGCGATGGCGAGAGGGAAGAGGGGAAACCCTAAATGCGCGTGGATATGGAGAGAGGATAAAAGGAGGGCCAGGTCTAGGGTTTGGAGCGGCGACGCTCTCGGCCGTGGCCATGTGCGTGCTCGCAAGGGGGGATCGAGGAGGAAGAAAGGTGCGGGAGGGGTGTAGCCAGAGACGCTGTCGAAGGGGGCCGACTTGGCCACGTGGATAGAGGCTAGTGGGGGTGTCGGCGCACGCGGGTGAGAATAGGCAGAGAGTGGGTGCTCGAGTGGGCTGGCTGGTGCGCTGGGCTCGCTGGAGCGGGGTCTAGCTGGGCCGGCCTGGGAGGCCAAGGCCCAGTTGAGTGTTGCTATTGCTGCTGCTGCCCTGCTTCTTTTCCTTTTTCATTTTCTTCAGACAGAAAAACAAAAGGAAAAGAACAGGGGGATTGGGGAGGAGTTAGAGAGAAATAAAAATATCCCCATGATCCTGAGTTTGTGTAGCATTTAATAAAATTGCTTTGGTAATTTTTAAAGGTAGAAAAATATTCCAAGTTTGAATTAAAATTCAAACTTGATGCATTTTTGAATCCAACCAAAGCAATTCTAACAGAGGTGAAATTTTTCAGGGGGGATTCAAAGCATGGCGCTAGAATAGTTGGGAAAAGATGAGCATTAATGGAGGAGGGTAGAGGTGCACTTGCAAAAGAAAGAAAAGAGGAGGAGAGGTGGTGATGAGTGAAGGGGGAAAGATGATGCTTGGCTCCACAAAGAACATGCCACAATGCAACATCTACAAGATGAAGATGCACATGATGAGGCCATGATGCAACAAGATGAACATGATATGAAATGCATGACATGAACAAAATGCAAAACAAAGGCAAGAACCCAACCACGAAACTCATAACTTAGCGCCAAAAATGGCAAGAGTCGGAGTACAAATATGGCAAATTACATCCGGGGTGTTACAACAAACTTTGCCCCCTCTTAAATTTTGGACCTACTGCGGGTCGGAGGTAGGATGGTAATCCTAGGTGTCCCAAATAGTGGGCGGGAGCGATTTTGGCCGCGCGCATGTGTGCTTAGGCGGCCATTGTGTATGAATGTTTTTCGGAGGCGGTTGTGTGGCGTCTAGATGAAGCAACAAACCTACCCCAGCTTAGACCTTTGGACGTCGAGCCGATAGGTTTCACTGGTTGGAGTTATTAGAAAAGTAATTTCCTTGTACTACCAAACATTGGTCTCACGCGGTTTCGGGCTTGTAGAGGCTCTTTTGGCGCTTCGTTCGAAATTTTGAAACACAAGCATTCACGTTTAGAGTAGTCTTAAACTTTGAGTATTGACCTGAATAGACAACGTTAAATTTGACCTTGTATGTTTGAAAACCTCATTAAATTATCCGCTTCTTTTTGAAATTTTGACACTTGAAAATCCTATAACTACAATTATTTTGGAATGGAGGAGCTAAATTTGAATCTATTTTGTACACGACTACATATGCTATTATGTACAAAATCAAAGCAAAGATTAATTGGTGCCCCCATAATTTAGGTATAATTTACAAATGCCATGATATCAAATTAAAATAATTGAATGGACTTCATGTTGAATTCAGTTTTTTAAACCACCTTAAGTTGAATTCAAAAGTATGCTAGTTCATAGGTAGCTATTTATAATGTTCATTGTGTAACTTTCTTATGTATAATGTTCTTTACACACACAACATGAACTATACTCGCGTTTATATTCGATTGCTAAAGCGATGCATTGTCTGGAGTTCAAAATACTAACTATGTGGATCAGTTGTGTCGAATAAGAACATAGACATGCTCAAATTCGATAGAATCTAGATGTCTGATGGATCAATGACCGTTCCTTACGCGAACTGCAAATATCATGATCCCATCCTAATATTTGGATACAATTTATATCTTTAATTAATGTGTACAGCAGTCTTTTACATGTAGTTTCACTCTCCATCGGTGGTCTCTCACACATGCTCACACACTCTCTCCCGAGGTGTCTTTCTCGCACACATGCAATCCATATAACCCCCTCCCTCTCGTAACCATTTAGATTATTTTCACTAAGCTTTATCACAAGCACTCTTCCTCTCGCAAGCATACACATGCACAATCCCCATCGACCCTTTCTATATACATAGACCTGCCTACGTGTCTCCTGTACGCACACTATCTTTAGGCATGTCTCTCACGCATTGTCTCACACCTCTCTTCCTAATCGACGAGTATGATTCTAGCAGAGCATTCTGTAGGATGCCCCTTAAAGTTAGGTTGGATGAATAGTAATATCAGAGTAAAGGGGTTACCTTAGTCCGAGAACCTAGGGTTACAAATCCTAGCCGACTTTGTCAATGGACACAGAGTCCTTCACAATTATGCTACCTTTGTCTTGTACGACTAGTCATCCATGGGTCTCCCAAAATTCGTCACGGGCCGACCAATGTGGCACATGACGGAACCGAATGAAGGGCCTCACCTCGACCCACCGGACCTCACGCGGTGACACACCCTCTGCTCCCACGTCTCGTTATCTTCTCACACCCACACATACCAACACAGACACTACACACAAAAAAATATTCTCCTGGTGCCTCTATCCACTCCCCCGTTGCATATACACACTCAAGGGAATCTCTCGCCGTGACGTCATATTCGTCTCTCTCTCTAGACCACTCTCATTTCTCGTGCTAACTCTCCCACGCCCCCCCCCGCTGGCCCATCTATCCATGCCTCTCTCGAATACATAATACACACGCATACCTCTCTAGGCCCTGCCAAATGCATCAACTACACATCCACACATGTTACATCACGTACCCCATTGATCTAAAAAGCCCTCTCTTCATGTTTATTTCGCATACGACATTCCTTTTGAATAAAGTGTGGCCAGAAAATTATTTTAGGATTTCTACATATATATAACATTACAAAGTTATATGGAGGAGTATGAACGCTAATTTGCATTGCATGGTGCCCACAATGATATTTATTCCGCACTGTGAATTTGTATATTTTTATACTATATATAAAGTTAGTCATAATAAAGAGAAACGAAGAGCATCTCTCTCTCCATCGCATACCCCCCCCCTTATACGCCCCTTTCACATACGCACACAAACTATCTCCATGTCCTCTAAAAGTAAGCCCCCAGCACATTCACGCATGTTTCATCTTTCTCTCTCGATATATACAGTGACGATCGTTGAATTTGAAGCGAAAGCACGATACGTACATTGGACTTCAGAATCGACTCATTACGCTCACCATTTACGTTTTGTGGTTATTATACAGTCACGGGCTCACATTACAACTCTGTATTTGCTCTAGACACGACTAGTTGACCAGTTAAACGCTCCACGTGGCACCTCTAGTGTTACATCACATTATCTCACTACCATCGGGCCAACCTGTGGGCTTGTATCTACTCTACATCTACACTCTTATAAAAAACAGAGTTGGTGATGATGGTGTGCCTGCCATCCTGCAATATAGGTCGTCCGATTTATATTTGACGGATAGGAAAGAAAATATGGCAATTTTGAAAAAAGGTACCCATACACCTCTCCACATTTGCAAATAAGGCCTTCCCTCGTTCATCCTTTTCTCTCACAACATAAACTATTCATACAAATGCATCTTGATGTTACGTGCAACGCACGGGCATCTTGCTAGTAAGAATGAAAACAAATGAGAAAAAACTATTGGACGGTGGTTTGAAGTCATGACCGCGGGCACAACGAACAAAGTGGCCTTGTATTGGTATGTTGAGCCTTCTGTTTTAACACACAGGAGCTGGTGTGGTGATTATACACACCCGCACTCATGCACACGAACTGTATGCACGCGACACTCACACGAACACATGCACCCACACAAGCACGCAACACTCACACGTACACACACAACCACGCACGCACGCAACACTCACACGCACACATGCATGCATGCATGCACACACCAGTACATCATACGACCAACACACACTCTCATGCTCAAGTGCTCAACCTACACGTGCATGCGCACACATCAGGCCCTGAGAGACACATACACAACTAGGTGATTCCCGCGCACGGGTTGGAGTCTTGTCGCGCCTGCGTAAATTTGTGTTTATCTGACCTTTTCCCTATGCGAACTGACAGGTGGGACCCACAAGGAACATGATCAATTTAACTAGTCAACATGGTGCCACGCAGACTATTTGGCCGGTCAACAGAGTGCAATCCGATGCTGAACCGTGAGCAAGTGACCGTATAATCACCGCAAAACATATATAGTGACCGTAATTAGCTTATTCTGAAGTTCGGTGAATGTATTACGCTTTTCTCTCTGTAGGCCCTCCAAAACTACATCTCTACACGTTCTCGCATGTTACATATAACAACTACGCAATACAACACTATTACTACACTCTAACACAATAAATCATATGTGTTTTTAGTTTTACTAGATATCATATTGTTACTTAATTATTCAGTTTGCATACATTAAAATTGCCTTTGAAATGTATGGCCAGTATCATCTAGCATGGAAAAAATCCTTGCCTTTCCTGTTTAATCGGGTTTGTATCGATGAATCGTGCGAAACAGCAAAACTATAGTACTATACAGTACAAGTGACAGTTCACTAGGCCGTCGTGTCGTGTACTCCTCCATCATAAGAGTGGAGCAATCGCTTTCATAAATCTTATAGTCCCTTTCGCCGACATGTGGGACATCAAGCTACCGGGTCCATGTGCCATACCGGAATACAGTGCAGAGCAGCCGGGGTGAAGCACCCAATCATGGCGCCGGCATAGTAATGAGCAATGAGGCGTCAAATCACAAAGCTACACCTCTTCGTAGTTAAGTTGGAGGGACGAAGTAATAATGCTAAAAATGAAGTTGGAGGGACGAAACAACCATCATTTCACTTGTTGCTGAATCTGCTTCTCCCTCATCTTCTTCAAGTTAACCACGTGTTGCTTCTGCCGTTGTTCTGCCTCATGTGGGACGCGGATCGGCTTGGTAAAGCACTGACATGTGGGACCGCATGTTAGCAAACCACAAGGACAACGTCCTCTAAAAATAATAAACCTCCCCCCCATCCGCGTGGCAAAATCACCTCCTTTTTACTAATCTTGATTCTATAATTTTTTAGATCAATATAATTGAGATTTGTATAGATAGCACACAAGAGCAAAATCAAGTGGTATGGTTAAGGGCATCCACAATGTGTAGCCAAATGTGAAAATAGCTTTTGGCATCGTGGGAACCATTGTGGATGGTGTTGCCAAAGCCAAAAGGATGGAACCGAAGCTCCCTAATTGATTGATTGATTGAAGGAATAGAAAAATGCAACGTCTCTCCTCTTTTTCCCGTGCTTGGATGCATGTACAATATAGAGCACAGAGTCTACTCCCCTGTAACTTCTATCACAAATCACAAAGTAGTGAGGCATCAAATCACAAAGCACGGACGAAGCAACCATCATTTCACTCTTCACTGACTCCGCTTCTTCATCGTCTTCTTCGAGAAACCATCTCACCGCACTAAGCTGGACGGACGACGCTATTGTGTACTAGTAGTACTAGCACATTTACACGTCCTTTGGTTCAACGGACTTCCTGGATGCAAATAAGGCGGTTGTCTCAGCTTGTAGGCGGCACTTGTGAACGACTTACCGTGGTTTCCCTCAATGGTGTTCTCTGTCGAACGCACTTCGCCAAACCACAACGTTCGAGATATCGTCGATGTCACCGCAATGGGGAAGGAAGTCAAATATAATAGTTACTACCTCCATTTTTTTGTACATAAGGCCAGTATATCAAAACTACAATTTGCAAAAGGCCACTAACACTAATCGAGGTAAAATTTATGGGGTTTTTTTACCCTTGCTTTGTAGCTGTGCATGCAGCCAGGGAGTGATGACAGACCAAATGCATGCATGCAGCATGCATATAAGAGGTAGGGGAAGCGCTCTTGCGGAGAATCCGAGAAGACTCAAGAAAGAATCGAGGAAAAGGAGCCAATGACTCCATGCGTATTAATAGCCATACATTTCTCTAGGTCCTTCCATGCAAGGGTAAAATTGTCCAAAATAATGCACGGGATGGTCTGCTTGGTATGCGTGCGCCGAGTTATACGCAAACTAAAAAAGAACGGAGGGAGTATACTAGCAACCAAGGACATTAATATCCCCTGCATGCATGCCGAAGTGAGAAGATTGGTTTGCATGGAGCTGCATTAATCAAGCGATTAGGAGTGAGATGGTTAGCTCTTTGGGCTTTGGAGAAAAAAATACGCATTAATTGACACGTGAAACAAGGATTTGTATCGATTAATCCCGTGAAGGAAAACCCCGCCTTTCTTTTTTAACACTAGTACTCCTAGTATGTACTTATCTTGTTTGGGTCTAGGCCTTGCATTGCCATACTTCGCCACACATTTTTGCCAAGCTTGCCTAAAGTTTTCAAAATGAAAAGAAGGTACACTTGCGCATGGCTGTTGCGGTCGCACCGCACCCTCACACGGTCGCTCCTGCACGCCGCGGTCGCACCGCACCCTCACACAGTCGCTCCTACACGCCGCAAACCCAACCAAGGGAATGCACCCTCACTGACACATGTTGTCGCATGCGAGCAAACCAAACTCAGCCATCCTACCGCTGACACATAATTTTCATTCATAGAGTATGTTTATCCAACGGCATGTTGTGGAGTATCTGTACGGCCCGTGCGGTGGTCTGTTGGGAAAGAAGAAGAGGTGAGGAAGAAGGGTTAGGAGACGTAGGATATTCATCCAACCGCCTGAAATGGTAGACTGGCCCAAGTCAGGCGACTTGCATAACAATATATGTTTTTACACAACAAAAGATCCATAAAAACAACAACGTAAAGAAAAACTATCACTTCTCATGGAATGAGACGGCCTCGTCATCTTTGGCTGCTGGCGCGAACCAGCCGTAGCTGCCAACGTGTATCTCCGCACCGTGGTTGTCCTTGGCCTCCAGCTACTCGTTCACGCAGAGCGTGCGGGCGCTCTGCACGGATGAGAGCACCGCCTGGTTCAAGTCAAGGACGTCTGGTTCCGCCTGCAGGAGGGCCTCGATGGCAGCGGCATCCACGCGCTCCACGTCGAGTTGAGCCTCTACCGCCCGGTTCAAGTCCAGGACGTCCGGTCCCACCTGCAGGAGGGCGTCGATGAGAGCGGCATCTGCGCGCTCTGCCTCGAGTTGAGCCTCTGCCGCCCGGTTCAAGTCCAGGACGTCCGGTTCTGCCTGCAGGAGGGCCTCGATGCAAGCGGCATCCGCGCTCTGCCTCAAGTTGAGCCTCCGCCGCCCGGTTCACATACACGCCATCCGGTTCCGCCTACAGGAGAGCCTCGACGGAAGCGGCATGTGCTCGCTCCGTGTTGAGTTGAGCCTCTGCCTCCCGGTCCTCCTTTAGTTTCGCCAGGTTGAACCGCTGGTCCGCCTGCACCATGGGGGACTCGGACGCCGCACGAAGTCGACGTCCATCGTCTCATACCCATCGGGAGCCTTCTGCTCCGCGACCTCCACCATGAACATTGGATCGGCTTCCTCCTCCTTGTAGCTTGGCTCCAGAGAACTCGGGGATTGGCCCGCCGCAAAGCGAGCTTGGGAACAGAGGTCTGTGGCACCGACCGCCGCTGCTATTTCTGCGAGGCGCTCCGGCGTCAGCATCTTGTAGTACATGATCTTGCGGCGCACCATGGCTTTCCGGCGAACTAGGGGACGCTTGATGCGGGCTAGGGGATCGAAAGGTGGGGGAAGGGGCTGGAATTAGGTGTTGTTTCAGGGCAGTGGCTGGCGTAGGCCGAGCAGCAAAGGTTCTGGTGTGAATAGTGGTTCCGGTGACGACCGGTCAATCAATTTTGACTGTCAATCGCTCTTGCCGCGTTCACGTTGCAGGCTTGTAGCCTGGCAAGCTGGACCCTCCATGTCGCTCACCGAATGGGACGCGCTTCGTCTTGCGTTTTCGCTCGCTTATGCGACCACAGTTGAGAGAAAACCGACGTCCCTCCCCCTCCCCCGCCCGCGTCATTTATACGTACTACCACTCCCTCCGTTTTATGCGGAGTAAATAAAAACAGAGGGAGTATACTACGGATGAGGATACCCTGACATGGCTGAACCCATTGAGTAACTGACATGCGGGGCCTAGCAAGCATGGGGTCCGCCAGTAAGTGACCGAAAGGGAGGGTAAGGTAGGGATAACTATGTCAGAGGATCCACTTCCACTACTGCTCCCTCCTTCCATTTACTATACAGGGCCTAATGCGTTTTTCGAGGCTAACTTTGACCAAATGTTAGAGTAATAATATATGACATGCAACTTACACAAAGCATACTCCCCTTACTTTTTCACATCTCTCTCCTCCACATAGGCCCTATATAAATGGAAGGAGGGAGTACTACTATGAGCACTTCATACTCTAGTACAGATGTTGTCAGTACTCCACTAGTACTATTGGACACGGAGCTTAAAAAAGTTACTATTGGACTGGCTATACGTGGCAAAATCCTAGTAGGAAGAGCATGCGCGAGAACAAGCACATTCACGTGGTTCAAAACAAATTAGAAACCATCTCGAGTACAAATCTAGGAGCACTTACGAATCTAACAATATTGATTGGGCGTTGTTGAATGTTGATACTTTTTTATCAAAGTAGAGATACTTTGACTACACATAAAACTTATATGTAAACTAGAAAGGATAGGAGGGAGTATGTTGTATGTTCAAAAATAAAACGAACATTGAATACCCTTTATATATGATTTGCGGATGCTATGATCACTGGTTCAAAATTTTTAATCCTCCTTAAGTATCACACATACCCCCACTCATTCTCTCTTGATTTCATCTCGGGGTCCGAAGATCGATTGAAAGAGGACTAGGGTGGGTACAATACGTTCGTTTCGCTTATGAACATACAATATACTCCCTCTGACCCCCACAGACCCCCCCTCCCCCGCGGGTCATTTCTATCATAGAAACAGACCAAACCTTTTTCTCCTTACACGACACGCAATTGATCTCTAAACATCAATCGATCTCATCAACATGTGTCGAGGTATGAACCGAATGGGATGTCAAAACTAAGACACGAAGCGACACGTGGTGGAGGCAAAGTGAAACTTTAAACGAACCGGTTTTTTGTATGCATGCCGGACAAATTACAAAACATTGTAAATACAAGCATGGTCTAGGCCCACATGCGAATGATCTTGGCGGAATGTTCAAATGAGGCATCTGGGAGGATGGACCCGACCGGAGGGCAACATGATCGATGGAGAAGAGGGTTGGAGAGGAATGAGAAATAAGCAAACGGCACATGATTATACTTGAACTCAAATAAACAATAAGTTGTCTTGCTTGGCCTACATAGTGAAAGGCCTAATGCGCAACGCGGAGCACTAACGCTCGAATATGGCCGGGAAAACAAGGAAACCGACATGTGGGGCACACCTGTCGGGACGACGTAGCGCAGACCAGTCCAATGGAGGAGCTGGACCACGACCTCCTCGCCACCGGCAACCGTTCATGTGGGTCGTGGGGGCAACAACGTGGCATAGCTCCAGCACCCTCTCTGGACACGGCAACCGCGGTGAGCGACACGCTCATCATCGCTAGACAAGATCGGTTTCAGTGTGCCGAGGGTGGCATTAGTGCGGTCGCACGACCAACAGTTTGTTTGGTTTGTGCCCAAGGTTGCCCCATCAAAGCATTGGGTAGCCAAAATTTTGGTTGAGGTTTTGGTTGCCCATGATTTGGCCGACATTGGCAAGAAAAATAAACTAGAGTTGGCTAGAGTTCATTGGCATGCCAAAAAATGGAAACCATCCAAACAAAGACCAATCTTTGGGTCATGACCAAATTTTTGGTAAGGTGCACTTTGGCCACAATCCAGACACACCTCAACACCCGGCTCGCCGAGGATGCACGGGGCGCCGGGACGTGTCCGCGGAGTGGTGTAGCGTGGACAACTGCATCCTCAGGACCTGAGACCATGCCGAGTCATCTTGCTTTTTCAATGACATGTGGGGATCGCATGTGAGCAAAGGGCATCTCCAACATTGCCACGACCGCACTGACTACCCTGGCAAACCAAAAACCCACGTCCCTCGCGCCATAGTGTGGTGCGTTCCCAGCCGGTGCCAGCTGCCCGCATTCATGTCGTCTGTCTGTATGCCGTCGTTAAGTGGCTCGGTGCCCGAGGAACCAAATCCGGCGACTTAATGATGTACCAGGACGCTTGGCCTCATCGGAATGTGCTACTTAAAGTGGCAACGCCCAGCTAACCTCCACACCATAGCGCATTGTCCTCCTACCTGGCACCACATCCGCCATGACCGCAAGCGTGAATGCTCTGTGGGGGAGCTTGTCTTCGGGGATGAAGCTCGAGGTCGCCACCCTTGCTCAAGTCACCTCTCGCGACGCAATAGCGGCGTAGCCGGACGAGGATGCGACCGCACAAGCGGTGGCCACGCTGGCGGCCGACGAAGGGAGCACCGTCAGCCATGCGTCCTACTTGCCGCCATCCAACGTCCGGCACCACCGAGGTCGGGGACTCCTTCGAGGATGAGTAGGGCATGGGAGGCGGCAGGGCATGCATGGTGTGCCAACTGGCCGGTCTGTATCCCGTGTTCTACTCTTCCTCGCTGGAGACCGCACGTTCACTTCACGGGTCTTGAACCCCGCCCCCATACATAGAGATCGCAAATGGAGGACGTCGGTCTCTGTCGTAGAATAGGTTTAGGGTCGGGTTTCTTTTATTTTTCTGTCCTATAAAAGTTCGAAATGTAATGAAAATCTGTCGTGTTTGCATTAATCTCGGCCGGTGTATATGAACTTTCACAATAATATAGTATATTGTAGGAGTACTAACAAGATGCCCGTGCATTGCACGAAATATCAAGATCTTGTGGGAGAAAAGGATGAACGAGGGAAGGCCTTATCTGCAAATGTGGAGAGGAGTGCGAGTAAATTGTCATAGTTTCCTTCCTATCCGTTAGATATAGATCGGACGACCTATATTGCAGGATGACAGGCACACCATCATCACCAACTCTGCTTTTTATTGAACTGAGACAAAGCTAACATGCAAAGTAAAATAAGCACATAGGGTCTATACATACACAATTTATCTTGGGCACTCCAATAGTACGTCCATTACACATTCACACATTTCACACCTTTCTACATCTACGAGAACCTACGAAAGGGTTACTGTAAATTGCCTCTCTCTCCACACCTGATTTTCATGGTGATGGGCCCCTCCCTCCCCCCAATCAACAATCAATAGGTCACATGTTTCACATTATGTTAATTACATAACTAGGATTACGTAGGTGTAGCATTACTCGTCCTAAAAAACCCAACTAAGCCAACCTCCCAGCATTTCGCGCAGGAAAAGACCCGGCCGCGCCATTTTAGTCGGGATTACCGGATTACTAATATTAGTATAGATGGATCGCGCGAAGCAACAAGTTTTTTTTGAGGGGGCAAAGCACCTAGTTTAAAAGGAAAAAAGGCGGTACACTCACAGCACCCCTGTCGTGGTCGCATTGCACCCCACACACGTTCGGTCCTGCACATGGCTCTCACGCAAACGGAACGCGCTTCAGCTTGCCTCTTCACTGACACGTGGGACTGCACTTGGAGAAACCGACCATGCGCCAAACTCCCCACGCCCACCGCGCGAAAATCCTCCCCCCTCCACCCAAAAATTCCCCCAAATCCTAGATTCAACCGCCATTCGGCCAACTAGCCAATAATATTCCCCAAACCCCCTCCCCCCATCCCCCTCCACTCCATTTGCTCTGCCGAAGCCGCCCTCCCCGCCGCGCCGATACGTCGGTGCCGCGGTTCGTCAAGGGGACGCACGGTGATCCTCTTGCTCCCATTGTACGCTCTCGTAGACTGCCGTCCTCTAGCCGCGCCGCCACCGCTGGCGACGTTCTTGTGGAGGCGCACAGTGGTTAGGGATGCCACCGCTGGCGACATTCGTGTGGAGAAGCACGGCGATCAGCTTCTCCCATGATACGCGCATTCAAGACTGAGGCCCCGTGCATGTTGGTGTAGCGCTGAATATTAGCTGATAGACGTTGTTAATCTTACTGTTTGCCGAAGTAGTTTACAGTCAATATGCTCTGCTTAAGAAGCTTCCTTGCCCTGTTCTACACTCAATCTGCTTAGCTGAGATGGCATGCCAAGGCCGATTAGTTGCTAAAATATCCTGCCATATATTTATTGTGACGTAGATTGCCATGGTCTAGTAGCCAATCTGTTAGGTGAAATAGCTCTACACCGATTTATACTCGATCTTTGTTGCTGCGATGGCCTTCGATGGTTCGACGGCTGTGTGCTGGGCCTCATTGACTGCTGAAACAGCCTGTCATAATTTAGCACTCAAATCTATTTTCTAAATTAGCTTTACATATATTTCGTTACTTCGATCTGCTCGTCCAAATATCTTGCCATAGCTTTAGACGACCTAGGTATTTTTTTCTGGACTTCATAAAAAAGCATATATGTTTTTCCTGTAATATCTAGTAGAAGAACTAATTTGTATGTCTAACAGATAGACAGGACTTGGTTAACTTCTCCTCGAAGATTCTCCGCCGCATATGTCGAGCGGGTCGAAAACTTCATGAACTTTATCAGAGCAGAGTACGGTGGTCCGAAATCAGATGTGCTCTACCCGTGTAGCAGTTGTATGAATTCAGTTACAAGACCACAGTCAACTGTGCAAAATCATGTACACCTGTATGGGATGTTGGTCACATATACTAGGTGGGTTCATCATGGTGAAGCTGTGAACGTCAATGTTATTGACTACGTGGAAGCAGCAGATCACCATCTTGATCTGCCTGATGCTCAGGTGGAAGAGGAGGAGGTGGTGGTGGTCGCAGAGCTAGTGAGTTTGACCAACATTGAAACAATGCTACAAAATGCTTGTGCATTCCGTGAACTTTCACCTGCAGAAGAAAAATGGTGGGCCCGCATGTTGGAACAATGCATCGTGGATGTCACCCTAGGAAATAAGTTGTCAGTATTCTCAGCTATGGTCACCTTTCTTAAGGTGAAGACATCTGAGCGGATGACCAACAAATCATTCGATGCGATGTTTGCTGCTTTCCGCAAAGCTTTCCCAGATGCGTCTGGGCTGCCACACACCTACAGTAAAATGAAGAATTTCCTTCGTGCGGTTGGAATTGGATATGATATGATCCATGTTTGTAAGAATAATTGTGTTCTGTTCCAGAAGGATTATGCCAACTTAAGTGAATGCCCGAAATGCAAATCATCAAGATGGAAAGATGGTGATGCTGTGAAGAGGATTCCACATAATGTTCTGAGACATTTTCCAATTACACCAAGATTGCAGAGGTTGTTTCTTGATGCTGAAACAAGAGAGGATGTACTGTGGCATTCTAGGAACCAAGAGAACAGAGATCAGAATGTAATGAGCCATCCATCACATGGTAGTGAGGAAAAGCTTCAATCAGAAACACAAAAATTTTGCTGCTGACCCGAGAAACATTAGACTTGGCTTAGCTTCAGATGCATTTAACCCATTAGGCCACCAGAGCACCACATATAGCATGTGGCCAGTGCTTGTTATCCCTTACAACATGCCTCCAAATGTCTGCACCAAGAATAAAACTACATGATGGCCTTGCTCATTCCAGGTCCAAAAAGTCCTGGAAAGGATTTTGATTTGTTCATGGAGCCTCTTGTGGAGGAAGTTCAACAGCTATAGAGGGGTGTTCTCACTCGAGACATATATAGCAGCCCACTAGCTGATTTCTTTCTACGTGCTGTTATAATTTGGTGCATCCATGATTATCCGGCTTTGGGCACTATGTCAGGGCGAACAACACATGGTTACAATGCATGTGTTCGTTGTGACAAGAATCCGCTATTATACGCAATACTTAGCAAGATCTGTTACATTGGACACCGCCGTTTCCTTGCCAAGGACAAGCCGCATCCTAGAAAATACCGAAGACATGTGTTCAATGCAAAGCATGAAACCCATGATGCGCCAAAGAGGCTCACCGCCGATGAGTTGCAAGTGGAATTAGAGAAGGTTAGGCATATTACACTAGGAAACCATCCTGGTAATGGTAGCGGGAAAAGGAAGCGTGGCAGGGCAGAAGAGAGATTATTGTTTACCCTCAGGTACACTTTGTGGGACTTGGAGTATTGGAAAGATTTGGATCTGCGGCATAATCTTGATGTGATGCACATCGAGAAAAATATATGTGACAGCATTATCGGGACGGTTCTTAATATTGAAGGCAAGACGAAAGATTCCTTAAAATCTAGGATTAATTTGACACACGTGGGTATCAGACAGGATTTGCGGGTGCAAGATGAAGGTAAACCATGGGATATGGCACCAGCTGTGTACGTCTTGGACAAGGTAAAAAGAAAAGAATTCTGCGAGGTCCTGTCACATGTGAGATTCCCACATGGATTTGCTTCCAACCCTGAAACAAGAGTCAGTGCAGATGGAAACAAGGTACAAGGGTTGAAAACTCAGGACTGCCACGTCCTACTTCAAAGGGTTTTACCTGTTATCTTAGAGGATTGGGCTGCCCTGACTTATACAGAGCAGTTGCAGAGTTGGGACAATTCTTTAGGGAACTCTGCAGTAGAAATATCAGGATAGATGCTTTGGAGCGTCTTAGAGACAAGATACCAACTATCCTATGCGACCTTGAGAAGATATATCCTCTAGCCTTCTTTGATGTGATGGTGCATTTGGATGTTCATCTACCTGATGAGGCACTACTTAAAGGTCCAGTATAGTATGGCTAGATGTACCCGATTGGAAGGCGGCTAGGCACTTTCAAGGGCTATGTTAGGAACAGAGCTAGACCTGAGGGTTCCATTGCAGAGGCCTACATTGCTACAGAAGCGTTGACATTCTGCTCAAAATACATTGAAATAGCTGATCAGCTTAGCAAAGAGGTAGGTGAAGACAATCCCGGGCTCAATGTTTTTGATTATTCTGTTCGAGTTACAGGGAAGAGTCGACAAGAGGACAAACCTAAAGATTTGGACAAAATGGTTTGGTATGTGTTGAATAAATGTCCTGAGATACTACCTTATTGTAACGCCCCGAGACCGATGTGCCAGGTGTCCTCCAGTTTTTCGCTGTTGTTGCCTTGTCATTGCTTGCGTGTCATGCATTGCATATCATGTCATCATGTGCATTTCATTTGCATACATGTTCGTCTTATGCATCTGAGCATTTTCCCCGTTGTCCGTTTTGCAATCCGGCGTTCCTATGTAACCCGGTGTCCCTTTCTACCTCTTTTAGTGTGCGGGCATTAAACTTTTTCAGATTGGACCGAGACTTGCCATGCGGCCTTGGTTTTCTACCGGTAGACCGCCTGTCAAGTTTCGTGCCATTTGGACTTCGTTTGATGCTCCAACGATTAACCGAGGGACCGAGAAGGCCTCGTGTGTGTTGCAGCCCAACACCTCTCCGAAGTGGCCCAAAAACCCACCTAAACCTCCTCCAACATCTCGGTCGTTCGATCACGATCGCGTGGCCGAAAACCGCACCTCATTTGGACTCTCCTAGCTCCCTCTACCTATATATATGTGCTCCCCTCCCGAAAAATCACGGATGAAACCCTAACTTCTTCCTCCTCCCGCAGCCGGACATGTCCGTCCCGCCACCGGACGTGTCCACCGCCGCCGCCACGTCGCCCGGACAAATCAGGGGCCGACACCTCAGCTCCGCCGCTGCCTCCTACAAATCCGCCGCCGCCACGTGTCACACCGCACCTCCTCTCTCTCCCCCGCGCCACCGCGGCCTTGCGGGCCCACGGCCGGCCCACCCGGCCCGACCACGCCCCGCGCCTGGGCCGTTCCCTCGCTGCCGCCCGAGTGCCTCGCGCTGCCGCCCGAGCATCCGCGCGCCGCACCGCCGTCCTTCGACGCGCGCCGCCCGGCCGCCTCATCCCCGCTCCGCCGCGGAGCAGCAGCTCCGGCCACCGCCACCGCGGCTCCGCCCACCGGACCACCGCCTCACCGTCGCAAGCACCGGCGCCGGCGACCTCCTCCGCGCCCGCCGCCGCAGTCCAGCCTCAACTCCGGTGCCGACTCCGTCCGCCGTCCACCGCATCGGCCTCCCCGTGCCTCCCCGTGCCACTCCTGCCTCAACTCCGGTGAAGGCCCGGCCCCGCCTCGATCTGCGCGCGCCTGGATCAAAACCCTAGATCTATTTCTCTGAGGTATAATTTCGGCTAAGTCCCTGTTTTTCTAGATTCAAATGCCCTTGTTCATCATGCCACAACTCATCACCTGTAACTCCGATTTGCACGTTTAGCATATCAAAATGTTCGTCTCAGAGAGTACATCATTACATCTCATTGCATCATTTTCATTTGAGCTCATATTGATGCCAGAAATGCTGTTGGAAGAGAGCTATTTGAGTTAATTGTCATATCTGCTGCACCAAATAGCTATTTGTCATTTTTGCCATGATTAATGTGTGCATGAGATGATCCTAAGCTCTACATGTGTTTTGTTATATGCCATGCCATATTTACAGAGGTGCTATCCATGTATTTTTGTGACATGTGTGGTGACTAGCACAAGCTTGCAAAGTGGTGCATTTGTTAATGCTGATTTCAGGGACTTAGAGATTTCACTAAGTCCTTGATCTGTTTTTATCAATATGCCATATGTTCGTGTTGTTTCCTAGTGATCCGTGCTTCTTTTGAGGATGATCAGTAAGGATGATTTATTAACCTTGTGGTGCTCTATCCATCCATGTCTTTGTTTGCATTTATGAAGAACCCTAGCTTGAGTCAATCGAGCTCTACTTTTGCTATTTCGTGAATCTGGGCAGATTGTCTACTTGTTAGCGATTTTGCCGAGGATGTTGTAGTTGATCCGTGCATGCTATGTTATAGTTCTTGCCATGTCTAGCTTGTATAATGTGTATTCTTGATGGGTGTATGCTTAGATTTTCATGCCTTGCTCTGTAGCGAGTGCATCGAGCTTGTTAACATGCCTACTTGCTATCATATTTGCATGCTCCAGTTTTTCTCTAAGCCTGTGATCTGATTATGTTTTTGCCATGTTCACATACTTGCAATTGTATTTTTCTGATCCCTTTTGGCTCAACATCACTAAGGGACTTTTGTTAAGCTCTTTGAGTAGCTCCATGCCATGCCTTGCTTTGCCATGTTAAGTTCCTGTAGCATATAGTTTTCTTGCTCCAAAGTGTGCTACATGATCTGAAATTCCAGACAAGTGTTAATTTCACCAAGTCTGAAATCTGTTTACCAATTGCACTTTTGTCATGCTTGTTTGAACCTGTTAATGGATGAATTAGTCGTAGCTCAGTGTTCATATTTTGTCAAGCATGATGAGTGGATCCCTGCCATGTATTTTGTTGCCATGTTTGAGTGCTGTAGCATATTTGACTTGATGCATTTAGATGGCTACTTGCTGTTTATCACAGACCGGTGCCATATTTGTTTTGCTTGCCATTTCCAAACCGTGCATCCAATTCCGGTGATCTTTATATCGATTTCAAGCGAAATCATCTCCTCTTTCCAGTGGCACTCTTGGGTTTCCAAGTTGAGGCCAGGTTCATTCATTCCCTTGCAAATCATGCATATGCATCGCATACTGCATCCCGCATATCATACCATTGTTCATGTGTTGGTTGTTTACTATGTTGTGTGCTTCTTTCCGGTGGTTGCGTCTTTGGGTTGGTTCCGATAACGTCGCGTTCGTGAGGACCCGTTCATCTACGTCCGTCTGTCTTCTTCATGGACTCGTTCTTCTTCCTTGCGGGATTTCAGGCAAGATGATCATACCCTCGAAATCACTTCTTTCTTTGCTTGCTTAGTTGCTTGCTCTTTTGCTATGCCTATGATGTGATACCTACCACTTGCTTATCATGCCTCCCATATTGTTGAACCAAGCCTCTAACCCACCTTGTCCTAGCATACCGTTGTTTGGCTATGTTACCGCTTTGCTCAGCCCATCTTATAGCGTTGTTAGTTGCAGGTGAAGATTGAAGTTTGTTCCTTGTTGGAACATGGAGATGTTGTTCCTTGTTGGAACATGTTTTCTTGTTGGTATATCACAATATATCTTATTTAATTAATGCATCTATATACTTGGTAAAGGGTGGAAGGCTCGGCCTTATGCCTGGTGTTTTGTTCCACTCTTGCCACCCTAGTTTCCGTCATATCGGTGTTATGTTCCCGGATTTTGCGTTCCTTACACGGTTGGGTAATAATGGGAACCCCTTGACAGTTTGCCTTGAATAAAACTCTTCCAGCAATGCCCAACATTGGTTTTACCATTCGCCACCTAGCCTTTTCTTTTCCCTTGGGGGTCGCGCACCCAAGGGTCATCATTATTTTAACCCCCGGGCCAGTGCTCCTCTGAGTGTTGGTCCAAAACAGAGCCACTTGCAGCACCACCTCGGGGCAACTTGAGGTTTGGTTTTAGTTGTACGTAGTGTTCATCCGATGTTCCCTGAGAACGAGATATGTGCAGCTCCTATCAGGATTTGTCGGCACATTCGGACGGTGTTGCTGGACTTGTTTTGTCTTTGTCGAAATGTCTTGTAACTGGGATTCCGAGTCTGATCGGGTCTTCCCGCTAGAAGGAATATCCTTCGTTGACCGTGAGAGCTTGTCATGGGCTAAGTTGGAACACCCCTGCAGGGATTTGAACTTTCGAAAGCCGTGCCCACGGTTATGGGAAGATGGGAATTTGTTAATGTCCGGTTGAAGAAAACTTGAAGTTGACCTTAATTAAAATACATCAACCGCGTGTGTATCCATGATGGTCTCTTTCCGGCGGAGTCCGGGAAGTGAACACGGTGTTGGAGTTATGGTTGACGTAGGTTGTTTTAGGATCACTTCTTGATCATAGATTTCTCGAATGTGCTTTGCCTTCTCTTTCTCACTCTCTTTTGCGTATGTTAGCCACCATATATGCTAGTCGCTTGCTGAAGCTCCACCTAATATCTTTACCTTGCCCATAAGCTTAATTAGTCTTGATCACGAGGGTGCGAGATTGTTGAGTCCCTGTGGCTCACAGAAACTTCCAAAACCAGCTTGCAGGTGCCGATGGGTCCGTGCAGATCAGTAGTGGAGCCCAGTTGGGGTCGATCGGGGACCATGTCGCTTTTGGGGTTCTTCTTTTATTTTGGTTCCGTAGTCGGACCTTGATTGTATTTGGATGTTGTAATGCTTTATTCATGTATTGTGGGAAGTGGCGATTGTAAGCCAACTATGTATCTCTTTCCCTTATGTATTACATGGGTTGTGTGAAGATTACCTCACTTGCGACATTGCTTTCAATACAGTTATGCCTCTAAGTCATGCTTCGACACGTGGGAGATATAGCCGCATCGAGGGCGTTACACTTATATCAAGTAACTGCTAAGTACTGCAGCTTATACATCGTAATCTACTAAACTTGCAGCACATTCTTATATATTTAGATGGATGACGCGATCACTATGTTGTGCAGCATCTACAAAAAGGAGTTACTGCCGAAAAATCCAAGAAACATTGACAAACTGGTTATGGCAATGTCAGTGGAAACGACACCTATGGGGTCACTTGGATCCCTTCTACGGTTGGCGAGCGCGAGGTTGTCCAAAGAGCGGGTCTGATAGGAAGCGCACAGATCGTTTACCCAGGTTCGGGCCGCGAAGATGCGTAATATCCTAGTCCTGCTTTGGTGGATGTATTTGAGTGTTCTTGTGTTCTTGAGCTAGCTACAGGGTGCAACTTGCCCAAAAGATCCGAATCCCTCTCCTGGTCGCCTCGGGCCTCCTTTTATAGGAAAAAGGGGTTACCACAGTGGCACACTGGAGGTGGAAAGGTCTACAGTTGGTAAGCCTATCCTGTGGGACCATCGGACAAACGCATTTAATGCACTGCCGACGTGCCCCCCTTGCTTTATCGGGGACGCCAGGGAAGCAGGTCCTAGCCGTCGCCGCCTCGCCTGGCCTCGACACGCGTCCGAGCTGATGAGGCATCACGGCGCCACATTGGCTGGCTACTGAGTTGACGCGGTGGTGGAGCCTTCATGAAGGGTCGCATGCCGCCACGCAGATGCGTGCTAAGTCGGTGTAGAGGCCGCCCGTCTCCACGCAGGTGCCTGCCCAGCTGGTTGAGCTAGCAACGGCTTGGGGACGATGGTGGAGTCCTTGCTGGCGCGGGCCTGGCAGTGGCCCTGCTGATGCCCTCGGCAAGGGTCTTGCTGGAGGCCCGGCAACGGTCTTGCCGTGGTGTTGCAGTCATCCCTGGCAAGGGTCTCGCCGGGGGTCTTGTGGACTTCCTCGGCTAGGATCCCACCGAGGGTCGCCGTCTTCTGGTCCTCATCTGATCTCACATGTTTATGATCTTGACAAAGATGTGCATGCCACCATAGAGGCGCCTCCCGAGCCTTGGTTCCAATGTAGTTGGTTGGGTTGGAGCATGTGGGCTCAAGGGTGGCTCACTCCACTAGCATCGGTCAAGTTGCCCCGGGAAGGCTCTTGCCGGGGCTGCAGAGGCTGCCTCGGCAAGGATCTTGCCGAGGGAGTCCACCTCGCTCTCTTGCTCTCCTGCGCTTCTGGTCTTGGCGTTTCCTTGGTTGCCTCGTGTTTCGGCTTCTCTCCGGCTCCCCTCCTCTGCCCTACTAAGTGTGGCCGTGGCGCGCGGCTCTGACTACCCGTGCACAAGTAAAGGGGTCAAAAGAAGAGCCCCTACTTTTGTACACCGACAGGAGCCCCGGGGCCTGGTCCACACATAAGCACGCCACGTTGTTGGGCTAGGCCTAGAACGGTGCGCGGGTAGGTGGGGCAGATTTTACCGCCGTAACTTCTTGTCCGCTGCGCTTCCCCACGACCTGTGTTGAACGTGCGACATGGAGGGTCGTGCATGATGTGGGGGTCATGCGTGGGGAGGTTTCCGGACGCATGCATCACATCGTGGTAAAGAGGCGGCACGTGCCTTCCCCATAAAAAGGAACGACCGCGGGCGCGCTGCTCATTTACCCCCTGTATCTTCTCCAATCTCGGAACCACCATCCCTTCCTTCTTCCTCCTCAAGCCCCTGCTCTCGCTCACCATCGCCGCGTTTTCGCTGCCCTTTCCCTTCCACCTTTCGCAGCCGCCATTGCACCCAAGACTAGCAAGGGCAAGGGAGCGGCCAAGGACGCCGGAGGGGCGGAGCCGCTGGAGAATGAGTTGGCAGCATGGTGGATGTAGCTCGCCTAATTTCCCTCAACGGTCGATGTGGCCCACCTCTAGGACAACTTCAGACCGCTGTTGGGGGGTCAATACGGGGGGAGAAATGACGGGAGAAATGACGGGGCATCCTACCACGCGTGTCATCCCCGCCAACTGCGGCGAAGCCGCCCCAAATCGGTATCAGTTCTTCATCGATTACTTTTCTTGCGGCCTCTGCCCCCCCCCCCTTCTTCGATTTCTTCCATGACAACATGCATACCTTCGGCTTCCACCTCCTGGATTTCACCCCAAATTCCGTGGCGTCATTGGATCTTTTCGCCCATCTCTGTGAGGGCTTCGCCGGAGTGCATCCCAACATGGCGCTCTTCCGCCACTACTTCTTCCCTCAGATCCAGAAGGGAGGCGCCATCTTCGGTTGTGTCGCCTGGATCCCGAAGTCCAAGGGGACATACCTGGAGGGCGCTCAAAAGGAGAGGTGGGAGGAGTGGCAGGGCCGGTGGTGCTGGATCAAAGAGGAGGATCCACAAGAATTCTGCCGGGTTTGGCAGGCGCCACCGGTTTGCGGAAACGACTGGAGCAATGCCGATGCTGACGACGTGGAGCTCACGGTCGCCACCACTAGGATTCCTCGCCTTACCGAGGCCGGGCTCACCCTTGAGATGATCGGGCGGATTTCATCCGCCTCTGAATCGCTCCGCTGCATAATAAGGGGAGGCCGGCCTGGCTCTTCACGAATGCGGCCGATATCATGAGGCTTCGCCCCGGCCTCGACCACAACCTCACGGTGATGGGGCACATCCACTTCTGCCAGCGGCTCTTCCAGCTTGATGTGAACCGCGATGGCAAGGCCGAGAGGTCCGGCAAGGCCGCGAAGGCCAACAAGGTCACCGGGGAGCCCTTGTTTGGGTTGCCAGCGGGGGTGGCCCCGCTGAGCAATAACTCGCGCCGAAACGACATCATCGCCATGATGTCAGAGTTCAACGTGCACGGCCTCGTCCCAAATTGGGCCGAGCCGCCGTAGGATCAAGTGCAGGAGTTCTTTGACACCCTGGAGGAGAAGTACATGTGCAAAGAGTCACGGCTTGTCCAGGACACCACCCATGCAGAGCTGGACTACATCGCCGCCAGGGCGGCGGAGGCGGAGCTCGCAAAGGAGGCCGGCAGCACCACTGGCATGGAGGACAAAGCCGTGGCGGCCAAAGAGGAGAGGGAGCTCGCCCAGTGGGCGGAGTCCGCTGGGGAGGCCAGCAGCGCCGGCACCCGGGCCCCTCTTATTGAAGACGACAACAATGAGCCGTCCGATGAGGAGGCTGAAGCTGTCGAGCCCCCAGCCACGGGGAAAGGGCATGTATTGCGGCGGGTCGTCTCCGGAGAGCCGTTCCGGTTCGGCAGGGACGCATAGCCGCAACAAACCCCGGAGGCGCCCATGCGTCAGACGAGGGCCACGGCGGCGGGGAACGTGGTGAAGGCCGCTGTGGCAAAGAAGAAAGCAGCTGCCCCTTCTCCGTCCAAGAGTTCCCCAGCTCCACCTGCTTCTCGTCCTCCTACAAGTGACGACACGGAGGTCTTCTTCGACCTCGGGTCTCTTAGCCCAAGGATGAAAAGGAAGGCAGCGGAAGAAGAAGCGAAGGATGAGTAAGTGCCTCGATTTTCGTCATCTCCGTCCCTTCGGACCATGCTTCTTTTCTTGACTTGTCTTCATCTTGGAAGGGATGCGGAGACACTAGCCCAAAGGGTGAAGAGGGCCAGGTCCTTGGTGGGTGGCCAGCCCTCGGCGGGCACCTCAAGGGCGCAACTGGTGGTGGTGAGTAGCCCGAACAGCAGCCCCCGGCACAGCCCCCAGCGTAAGCTCATCACCCGCCCCTCATCAACATGTGTCAGGGGTACGATCTTTGGTGTTGACTTTGCCGTGATCGCAGGAGGAGGACAGCAGTAGGAGGAGCCACTGAGAGCTACCCCCAACACGCCGCCTCCGTCAACCACGTCGCCCCGAGGAGCGTCCCCGGCAAGGGTGCCAAGCACTGAGCCCATGCACACGGAGGAGGAGGAGGCAAGCTTGGGCACTGGTGGCCACACCTCGGCGCCGGATGTTGGCGGGGAGGGGGCTTCTTCTTCCCAGCCCGGCACGGGTAGGCCACACTCCTTCCGTCCCTTTTCTTTTTCTCTTCTTTCTGAATCTTGGTCTTGGCTTCGCTTCATCCCCTTCTCGATATCCAGATCCTTCGTCGACGGGCCAGAAGGACATAGACACCGTCATCGAGGATGTCGCCAAGGCCGCCGAGGCGGAGGCCAAGAAGATCACCGCCGAGGAGGCCGCCAAGGGTGCTACTGAGGGTGCCGCCAAAGAGCCTACCGGGGAGCCCGGCAAGGCTACTGCCAAGGAGGCCGGCAAGGGACCTGCCAGGGAGGCCGGCAAGTCCGCTGCCGAGGAGGAGGTGGTTGATGACCAGCCTTCCTCCTCCGCTGCCTCTGGCTCCGGCAGGTATCTGAAGGTGAGCGACAACCTTTTCATCCACCTTCCAGGGGCAGCAAGCTCCAGGGTGCCCATCGAGGTAGAGGTGTTCGATGAGGAGGTGCTTGCCGCCGCCGGGCTTAAGGTCGTCGACAAGCCAAGCACCGGTGGTGACGGTTCTCAGGAGAAGCGGCTTCTCCAGGCCATGGGCGCCAGCTTTCAGAAGCTCTAGGCGCTCCACTGCGCCCGCCTGGACAAGGCCCAGTCCAGGATGGCAACGGTGGACAAGGCGGAGGCGGACCTCAAGGGACACATTGCCAAGGCGCAAACTTGGTTCCGCCAAGCTTGCGAGGAGCTGAAGGCCGCCCAGGGTGAGCTGGCCAAGCGTGAGGCAGAGCTCACCATGAAGCGGGCTGACATCGAGAGGGCCCAGGAGATGGTGAAGAACCTGGCCGCCGAAGCCGAGGCCGCTTGAGCCCACCACTAGGCCGCGCTGAACTCCCAGGAGGAGGACCTTGCCGCACGTGAGGAGAAGCTTGCTGCAATGCTCCGCGGCAAGGATGAGGAGGTGGAGAAACTCGTCGTGCAATGGACCTGGGAGCTGGAGCAGAGGCACGGAGAGGCACTCAATGCCTAGGCTCTGGTTCACGTTGACAAAGTGAAGGAGCTAGAGGTGGAGCGGCACGGGCTGAAAAATCAGGTCCTGAAGCTGTCCGAGGAGAAGGACACGCTCAACGGTGCCCTAGTTCAGGCGCAGGGCGCAGTCCTCGACAAGGCCGGGCAGCTTTCCGAGGCCAACAACTCCATCAAGGACCTCAAGATGAAGCTGGAGGGTCTCGAGGGTATGCTCTTAGAGGCCAAAGCCCGGGAGGAGACCCTGACCAAGGATCTAGAGGCTGAGAGGCAGCTGCGGAAGAACGAAGACGCCAACCACAAGGAGTTTGTGGAAGGCGAGAACCGCTCGATCAGGCGCCCCAAAGGCATCGCCGATAGGATCACCATGCAGCTGGCTACCATGGGGATGCCAAATGTGAGGTATACCCCAGAGCGCAACACGAGCCCCAACGCCAAGCTGACCATCTTCTTCAAGGGTGTCCTCGGGGCCCTGGAGCAACTCCACTCCAATCGGGCAGCCTCCCTGGCCGATGAGGGCCGGATGCTTTGCCGGGGTGCCATGACCAAGTTGGCGCACTGGAACCCCAACCTCGACTTCGACGCTGCGCTAGAGAGCTTGCCAGAGGATGCATACCTCGTGACACCCAAGGAGCGTATCAAGCCCATCATAAGCCGCATCGGCGGAATGAAGAGGGTGGAGGGCCAGCGCCGGGATTAGGCAGCCCGTTTCTCATTGCCACTGCAGGTTCATGGCCAAGACGATTTATATCTTTAGTTAGAACTGCAGCAACAATCGATGTAATATAACTCTGCAGTACTTTTGAAAATGATGCATGTTATTGTCCTATTTGATCCCCCTTTGTGTGTCCACCCTATGTTAATCGGGTAGGCTTGCCGGCACGTAACCCAGGACATGGTGCCTCGAGGATGGATCCCCAATAGACTGCCAGGTATGCTTGTTGCCAGGCGAACCACCTTACCACTCTCAACGCGGCCGCTCGAACTGTCAAGCTTGACACGACTCAGAATCGAGAGCGTTGCCGATTACGGAAGGCTACCATGCCGATCTCGACGCGGCCGCTTGAGCTGTTGAGCAGACTCGAAATAGAGCAAGAGCATTGCCAATAGCGGGAGGGTCCCTTTGCGTGCAGGTTTTCCGTACATAGGACAAGACCTCCGAGGACAATAACCTTATATATAAAAAATTGCTTAAAGTTTCGCACGACTTAGCTTTTCTGTCGTTGCACGGGCGTCCACCACATCCATAGATGGTGTCGTCCGGCTTGGTCGTCTTCTTCCTTGGAACGACAACCACAATGAATCTGCTGTTTCGATCAGACCAGATTTTCACAACTGCGCCCCCTACCTGGCGCGCAAAAGATGTCAGTGGAAACGACACCTATGGGGTCACTGGGATCCCTTCTACGGTTGGCGAGTGCGAGGTTGTGCAAAGCGCGGGTCTGACAGGAAGCACACGAATCGTTTACCCAGGTTTGGGCCGCAAAGATGCGTAATACCCTAGTCCTGCTTTGATGGATGTATTTGAGTGTTCTTGTGTTCTTGAGCTAGCTATGGGGTGCAACTTGCCCAAAAGAGCCGAATCCCTCTCCTGGTCGCCTCGGGCCTCCTTTTATAGGAAAAAGGGGTTGTCACAGTGCCACACATGAGGTGTAAAGGTCTACAGTTGATAATCCTATCTTTTGGGACCATCGGATAAATTCATTAAATGCACTACCGACGTGGGCCCCTTGCTTTATCGGGGACGCCAGGGAAGCACGTCCCAGCCGTCGCCGCCTTGCCTGGCCTCGACACGCGTCCGAGCTGATGAGGCATCGCGGCGCCACCTTGGCTGGCTGCTGAGCTGGCGCGGTGGTAGAGACTTCATGAAGGATCGCATGCCGCCACGCAGGTGCTTCCTGAGTCGGTGTAGAGGTCACCCGTCGCCACGGAGGTGCCTGCCCAGCTAGCTGAGCTAGCAGCTGCTTAGGGACGGTGGTGGAGTCTTCGCTGGAGCAGGCCTGGCAGTGGCCCTGCTGATGCCCTCGACAAGGGTCTTGCCAGGGGCCCGACAAGAGTCTTGCTGTGGCATTGCAGTCGTCCCTGGCAAGGGTGTTGCCGGGGGTCTTGTGGATTTCCTCGACTAGGATCCGCCGAGGGTCGCCGTCTTCTGGTCCTCATCTGATCTCACATGTTTATGATCTTGACAAAGATTTGCATGCCACCACAGAGGCGCCTCCCGAGCCTTGGTTCCAATATAGTTGGTTGGGTTGGAGCCTGTGGGCTCAAGGGTGGCTCACTCCGCGGGCATCGGGCAAGTTGCCCCAGCAAGGCTCTTGCCGGGGCTACGAAGGCTGCCTCGGCAAGGATCTTGCCGAGGGAGTCCACCTCGCCCCCTTGCTCTCCTGCGCTTCTGGTCTTGGCGTTGCCTTGGTTGCCTCGTGTTTCGGCTTCTCTCCGCTTCCCTCCTATGCCCTACTAAGTGTGGCCGTGGCGCGCGACTCTGACTTCCCGTGCACAAGTAAAGGGGTCAAAAGAAGAGCCCCTACTTTTGTACACCGACAGGCAGGATTTGCGAAATGGTTCAAGAGCCATGTAAGCTTTTGAATTGCACTGTCAGTTTTTTTAATATATTGAGTACATAAGATGATCAACTTGTCTATTTTCTAACCATAGGTTAAGAAGATGCGGGAGGATGGGCAGGCAGTTGATGATGCCCTTTACTCACTAGCAATGGGTCCTGATACTCGGGTAAGAAATTATGAATCTTGCGTTGTTGGAGATGTGCGCTACAACTGTAACACCCACGATGCGGCTATATCTCCCACGTGTCGGAGCACGACTTAGAGGCATAGCCGCATAGTAGGCATGTCGCAAGAGGGGTAATCTTTACACATCACATGTACTGAATAAGAAAGGGATAAAGAGTTGGCTTACAATCACCACTTCACACAATACATAATTATAGCATTACATCATCCAGAATAGAATCAAGGTCCGACTACGGAACCAAATAAAGAAAGACAACCCCTAATGCAATGGATCCCCGATCGCCCCGACTGGGCTCCACTACTGACCAACTGGAAACGAAACAACACAACGAACACGATCTTCATCGAGCTCCTCCTTGAGCTCGGTTGCGTCACCTACACGGTTATCATCGGCACCTGCAACTGTTTGAAGTAATCTGTGAGTCACGGGGACTCAGCAATCTCACACCCTCGCAATCAAGACTATTTAAGCTTATGGGTAGGAAAAGGTAGTGTGGTGGAGCTGCAGCAAGCACTAGCATATATGGTGGCTAACTTACGCAAATGAGAGCGAGAAGAGAAGCAAAGCACGGTCGTGAAGCTAGAAGTGATCAAGAAGTGATCCTGAAGCTACTTACGGTCAAGCATAACACAAGAACCGTGTTCACTTCCCGGACTCCGCCGAGAAGAGACCATCATGGCTACACACGCGGTTGATGCATTTTAATCAAGTTAAGTGTCAAGTTCTCCACAACCGAACATTAACAAATTCCCATCTGCCCATAACCGCGGGTACGGCTTTCAAAAGTTCAAACCCTATAGGGGTGTTCCAAATTATCCCATCACAAGCTCTCATGGTCAACGAAGGCTATTCCTTCTCCCAGGCAGACCCGATCAGACTCGGAGTCCCGGTTACAAGACATTTCGACAATGGTAAAACAAGACCAGCAAAGCCGCCCGGATGTGCCGACAAATCCCGATAGGAGCTGCACATATCTCGTTCTCAGGGCACACCGGATGAACACTACATACAACTAAAACCAACCCTCAAGTTTCCCCGAGGTGGCGCTGCAAGTGGCTTTGTTTTGGACCAACACTCAGAGGAGCACTGGCCCGGGGGGTTAAAATAAAGATGACCCTCGGGCTCCAGAAACCCAAGGGAAAAAGGCTTAGGTGGCAAATGGTAAAACCAAGGTTGGGCCTTGCTGGAAGGGTTTTATTCAAAGCAAACTATCAAGGGGTTCCCATTATAACCCAACCGCATAAGGGACGCAAAATCAAGGAACATAACACCGGTATGACGGAAACTAGGGCGGCAAGAGTGGAACAAAACACCAGGCATAAGGCCGAGCCTTCCACCCTTTACCAAGTATATAGGTGCATTAATTAAATAAGAGATATTGTGATATCCCAACATATCCATGTTCCAACATGGAACAAACTTCATCTTCACCTGCAACTAGCAACGCTATAAGAGGGGCTGAGCACAGCGGTAACATAGCCAAACAACAGTTTGCTAGGAATGATGAGTTAGAGGCTTGACATGGCAAAATGGGAGGCAAGATATAGCAAGTGGTAGGTATCGCAGCATAGCAATAGAGTGAGCAACTAAGCAAGCAAAGATAGAAGTGGTTTCGAGGGTATGGTCATCTTGCCTGAGATCCCGCAAGGAAGAAAAATGAGTCCATGAAGAAGACAAACGGACATAGTCGAACGGATCCTTACAACTCCGGAACAGAACCGAAGCTAACGAGATAGGCAACCCGGAAAGAAGCAAACAACATACTAAACAACCACTACATAAACAGGCATGATGAACAACCAAGTATGATGCATGTCCGGTTTAATGAAGTATGGCATGGCAAAGTGCACAAACAATCCTACAAATTAAGTGGAGCTCAATATGCAACTCCGTTGCATATTGATGAAACACCACGTCAATTATATAGTTCCTCTCGTTTATGTACCCAACAATATTAAATGTTGATTAACATGGCAAGGGGGTAAAGCAAATGAAAACTACCTATCTAGGCAAGTTTAAATGAGGCCGGAACAACAAGCAACAAGTCCGGAAAAATCCTCATGAGCATATATTAGATTTGGTACTGTTCTGCCCTAAACACAATTTTAGAGTTGTTAAACATGCAAAGTAAAGACACCATGTTAAACTAGGCATTTTCTACCCCATTTACATATAAAGTTTATTAAATTTGGAGCTACGGTTATTTAGTTATGAATTAAAGCATTTTAGCATGGAAATTAAGCAAATACATGCAAACAGAAGTTTAAACATTTTAAACATAGATGAAAGTTGCAAATTGTAAAACTAGACAAAATTCTAAGCATTTTTCATGTAAAGTTTGTTTTAATACGATGCACCGTTTGTGAGTTATTAAATGCATGATCTAGAGGGGTTTTCCTATAAAACTGCCCTCTCTGGAAAAATTAGCTAAAACGTCCAGGAAAAAACATGCGTTGGGCCGAATCTTGCTGGCCCAACAGGAATAGGGGAGGGGCTGGGCGCGTCCTCACCATGGGCCATGGCTCAGATCTGGAGAGGTAGCGGTAGGCCAACGGGGCTGGATCTGGCGAAGGGAAGGCGCCGCTGGGCCTTGGCGGCACTTGCAGCCCACGCACACACGCGTGTACGAGCGGGCGAGGTCGTCGTGGGGAGGAGGTCAACGCAAGCAGTGCTCGTCCTCCTGTTTGAAGCAGAGGATGCAGGGGCGACGACCATGGCCGAACTTGGGGATGGGGACGGTGTGGAGGCGAACGAAGGCCAGGCGAGACGGATGGGTCTTCGGGAAGAAAATGCGGCGGCGCACGGCTAGGAGACGAACAGGGGCCGCCTACAGGGGAAGCAGGGCTCGGAGAAGGTCGGCTTGGCATCCATGCAGCAGGGAACTCGAGAACGGCGGCGGACTTGGCGTGGCGGAGCTTGCTGCAGGCGAGGCACGGGGAGGGGAAGCAGAGAAGGCCGCGGGCTCCTGGAAGAAGATGGTGGTGGCTTGAGGAGTCTCCCGTTGCAGATCGAGGGAGTCAGGCGGCGCTCCGGTTCCTGTGGAGAAGAGGCGGGAAGATGAGACGGGAGGGAGAAGGGAAGAAGAAAGGAGAGACAGGGAAGGAGAGAGCGGCCCTGCTGGAGCTCGTCTTGGAAGGTTCGGGCGGCGGACAGAGCATCTCCGGCGGTGGCGCTCGCCAAAGCGGTCGAGCGGGAGGAGGCTCTCGGCTTGTACGGGAGCTGGGAGAAGCTGGGGCTGTAGAGGCTCTCTGGGCCGTCGGATCTGAGATCCGCTGGTCCAGATCGGGTGGGAAGAGGTTGTGGTGGTTGCCTGGATTTGGATCCAAAGAGAGGTGGGAGGAGGCTGCGGGATCGAGGGAGGGGAT
>NC_041382.1:575120622-575228617 GCF_002162155.2 Triticum dicoccoides
AATTTAGGTTAGAGGCTACCTCGTCCCTCCGATTGCAATCGAACGATCGCGAATAAATAGCTAGGGAGTCCAAATAAAAAACGGAGATATTTTATACACGTTTGGGGTTGATTCGGACCCAACTGTAACGACAGATCGGGTCGGGTTTGGGACAACTTTCGGACACGCGTGAGGGGTCGGTTGGAACTTGTGCTGTGCAGAAGACCTCGGGCTGAGAGGAGAGAAGAGAGAGAGACCCAACGACTGTTTCCGGAGACCGAAAACGTCCAACGTTAGACCGACTATAGTGCCGCTATAGTTATCCGTTGGGGTGCCAAACGGACTCCGAATGCGATGAAACTTGGCAGGCGTCCTACCTACACCATAATAAGACAGCATGTCAACTTTCAACCCATTCCAAGAACATTTTCTGGCCACTTATAAAATACTATTTTGGACATGCCGCGGGTGCATGCAAGTGTGTCTGGGCGCAGAACGGACAACGGAAAAAAACTGGAGAAACCCGGACGGATGCAAGTTTTGAAAACATGATGATGCAATGCACATGATGACATGGCAAGATGCTACACGCAAGCAAACGACAAGGCAAAGTCGTCGAATAACTAGAAGACACCTGGTGCATCGGTCTCGGGGTGTCACAACACTCTGCACTACGAGAGGATCTCGTCCCGAGATCTAGGATGGCACTGGAGAGAAGTGGAAGAGGAAGAGAAAAGGTAAAACAAAGTTGCTTCTTGGACAAACGAGTGAAACCACGAACCTTGAGAGGTTGAACAAATTTGATAGAAAGAATACAACGAAGATGAACAAGTTGAAAACCTCCGTTAGAAAAGAGGAACAAAGAACATCACGAGAACCCTGTAGGTTGAAAGACATGAGAAAAGGGTTGCAATGGACAAGAAGTACATGTAAGGACTCCGGTAGAAACGAGATGTACAAGGAACGATAAGGATCAATTACGATAACACTCCGGTTAAAACAAGATAGAGAAGGAATAAGACTGATACAATTTGGACAGCACTCTGACTATAAATGGAAGGAATCGAACATGAACTTGACAAGATGAGAAGCTACTTGATGAAATCAACAACACACTACCTCCGGAACTATTTAAAGGAAGGCTCAAGGTGTAAGAAAGATTTTAGACAGCACTCCGGTTGAGAAGGGAGGTAAAACTTGACAGAATGGGAAGAACTTGAAAAGTGGGCACGACACTCCGGTTAAATGGATAAGCAAAGGAAAGAATTGAGAAGAAAATGACATCTTCTACCACAATTGAATTTGAAAAGCATCCTTAAAAAGAAGGATTGAATAGAGTTTTTGGGAAATCAACAACGAAAAGAACAGGCTTGTTGAGGGCTTATGGAAAACATCTCAAAACTGAGGTGAAATTCTGCCACTAACAGAAAAAATGGATGTGGATTGATATGAATAAGGAGACGAGAAACTTATCTCACCAGTAGGATAAATGAAGAAGTTGGATCATTTATAAGCACCATAAATAGCAACAATCCTTAGGGAAAGCTTTAGGTGAAATATAACCCAAGATAACTCCAACAAAGCGATTGATGGATTGAGAAGAGCTCATGCTCGAAGAAATTGGTGGGTTTAACAATCTCATTCTTGACAATTGTTGCATCATGAAACACGAACTCAAATTGTCACGAATGGCATAACACCACCTCAAATGATAAGGTTGAAAGAATTGCACTTTGAAATGCAAGCTAAAGAATACTTGAGCTCCTCTGAAAAGAATCTCGATGAACACTTCGAGAAGGAATTAAATCCTTGATGAACCACCATGTTGAGCCTCCATGAAGAACTCCGGAAATAAAAGGATGATATAAAGAAAGAGAAGTTGAAAACACAAGGTGAAAACCTTGCGATGATTAGATGGATCTTCGTGATGATATAATTGAGAGAGCTTGGAACTCCGGGAAAGAAAAGATGAAACAATTGAAACCGAGAACTTGATGAGCCTCCGGAATAAGGAATTAATCACTTGGATGAAACAAGAATAAGAATTACATTATGCTTCTCCTTCATCCATTAAATTGATGACAAACAATGGATTTGGCATACTACTTATTCTCGTGGAAAAGATTAAGATAGATATAGCGCAAACTTGAGAAGGTCTTCAACGAATCACCGGTCGGGTTTGGGAAGAACAAATGAATTAGTGTGATAACATAGAAGGATGAATCTTGAACAAACCGCCGTAAGAATTGAAAATGAACGAAGAAAAGATAAAGAAACACTGGGGAGAATTAGAGAACGAATGAAGATACTTGAAGGAATTTAGATACATGAGAACGAAGATATCACGAGCTGATTAGAGAAAACTTGAATGATGCATCGGTAAGATTTGGAGAACGAGAGCTGAAAGCTGAGAATGAGTAATATTTGAAAATATGGCCTCCGGATAATCAAACTGAAAAATACTCCTGAATTACTCCATATGGGTGAAAAGAATTCTCATAATCAAAACAATTATGCGAGGACGGCATCAAGCTTGAACTACGCATTTCTGAGAGAACGGATAAGATTGAAGAGAAATTCTTCTCCGGTCTTCAAATCCGAGAATGACGATGAAAAACACCACCATGAATTGTTGAGACACTCTGTAATAATGAAGAATATAAAGGCTGAATCAACAATGAAAGGAATTTGAAAGGTCTTGGAGAAAGACATTTGACTGATGATAACTCATCCTTACATCAAACTTTGAAATGAATTTGAGAATAGCTCCAAGAAAATAGAAGAGTCAGGTAAGATCCTGGGAAAGAACTGTGGGTTAGGGCCCACTCAAAAGAAACACCTTCGAATGATTACTTGAAAGGGAGATTGCACCAGTTGAATTAAATGGCTTGAATGAGGTAACAACCACGAAATAACTTGAATGGATTAAGAATGGAAACGAATCTTTTGAGGCATCTTCAGCACTCTGGGACAATTGAATAGCGAGAAGTGGAATGATAATGAGGTGCACCGGCATGGAAAAGCATTAGACACGAGGAAAATGAATATAATCAACACTGAAAGCTTGAATTGAATCCACCGGAGAAGAAAAGAACAAATAATGATGAACTTGAAGCTTCGTTAGAATCTTCCTGGGAATCACCGGATAAGAACATTGACGGAAAAGAATGGAGAGACTTCACATGAATAAAATGGATACTCGATTAAGATATATGAGTTCTTGAAGAAACAAGGGTGGGAGGGCGGGAAAGAAAAAGACAACTTGGGACGGATGAAGCAAACAACATTGGGAAAACCGAGAGGTGATCTTGCGAATGTTGAAATGATCGGATCCACTTAAAGAGAAAACACACCGGTTGAAAAGGATAGACAAGACAATCTCGATAAACGAGAAGGATTAGTATTCACAGAGGAATATGAGAACACCACTTAGGAAAGGTATGGAATCCACATTTGACTTCGAAGCAACTCAAATACCACAACTGAAAACAAAAACAAAGGATTGGCTTGCAAAATAAGCCAGAAACAAACATATGATAGATCCCATATCATATCATGTGTCTGTTGGAAAGATATTCTAGGAGCTACTTTAATTCCCACTTATAAACTCCCAAAACTTTCTGGTTATGCAATCAGGTGTTGGGGATACAGGGGAAGCATAATATCTCACCCAAACTAACAATACATACATCCAGTTGTATCCATCCTTCAACACATAACCAAGAAACCTTCGGAAATCATTTACCTCAACCTTCGAAAAGCATCCATTATACGAGTTATGTCAATACTCCCGAACTCCCGCCCCAGTACTGGGTGGCGTCGAGGTTATCTCACCAACAACTGCATAAAAGAGATTTTCAATGTCGGCGAACTCAGGTATTCCAGAACTTCAATGATAAAATTGTGACGACAACATCTCGGAGCTCAACTCCCCAGGACAGTGCCAGTCTGCCACAACCCCTAAATGTCAGGAGGCACCAAGAATAATGGTCTCGTCACAAAACCATCGGAACGATCCCAAGATACCTGCGTGATCCTAAAAAAATTCATGAAATTTGAGGAGAGAAGAGTCAAAACTCTATGTCAGGAGGCCTCACCAGAGCGACGAAGGGACTGAGGAGTAAAAAGAATCCTACTCTCCGATATATATAATCCTATAAGACTCAAAACATTTTTCTAGACTCAACAACACCAGCGATTCGATCAAGCAGGGGGCTCCTAAGTCGGGGAAGGCTCTGATTACCAACTTGTAACACCCATGATGCGGCTATATCTCCCACGTGTCGGAGCACGACTTAGAGGCATAGCCGCATAGTAGGCATGTCGCAAGAGGGGTAATCTTTACACATCACATGTACTGAATAAGAAAGGGATAAAGAGTTGGCTTACAATCGCCACTTCACACAATACATAATTATAGCATTACATCATCCAGAATAGAATCAAGGTCCGACTACGGAACCAAATAAAGAAAGACAACCCCTAATGCAATGGATCCCCGATCGCCCCGACTGGGCTCCACTACTGACCAACTGGAAACGAAACAACACAACGAACACGATCTTCATCGAGCTCCTCCTTGAGCTCGGTTGCGTCACCTACACGGTTATCATCGGCACCTGCAACTGTTTGAAGTAATCTGTGAGTCACGGGGACTCAGCAATCTCACACCCTCGCAATCAAGAATATTTAAGCTTATGGGTAGGAAAAGGTAGTGTGGTGGAGCTGCAGCAAGCACTAGCATATATGGTGGCTAACTTACGCAAATGAGAGCGAGAAGAGAAGCAAAGCACGGTCGTGAAGCTAGAAGTGATCAAGAAGTGATCCTGAAGCTACTTACGTTCAAGCATAACACAAGAACCATGTTCACTTCCCGGACTCCGCCGAGAAGAGAACATCACGACTACACACGCGGTTGATGCATTTTAATCAAGTTAAGTGTCAAGTTCTCTACAATCGGACATTAACATATTCCCATCTACCCATAACTGCGGGCACGGCTTTCAAAAGTTCAAACCCAGCAGGGGTGTTCCAAATTATCCCATCACAAGCTCTCACGGTCAACGAAGGATATTCCTTCTCCTAGGAAGACCCGATCAGACTCGGAGTCCCGGTTACAAGACATTTCGACAATGGTAAAACAAGACCAGCAAAGCCGCCCGGATGTGCCGACAAATCCCGATAGGAGTTGCACATATCTCGTTCTCAGGGCACACCGGATGAACACTACGTACAACTAAAACCAACCCTCATGTTTTCCCGAGGTGGCGCTGCAAGTGGCTTTGTTTTGGACCAACACTCAGAGGAGCACTGGCCCGGGGGGGTTAAAATAAAGATGACCCTCAGGCTCCGGAAACCCAAGGGAAAAAGGCTTAGGTGGCAAATGGTAAAACCAAGGTTGGGCCTTGCTGGAAGAGTTTTATTCAAACAAACTATCAAGGGGTTCCCATTATAACCCAACCGCGTAAGGAACGCAAAATCAAGGAACATAACACCGGTATGACGGAAACTAGGGCGGAAAGAGTGGAACAAAACACCAGGCATAAGGCCGAGCCTTCCACCCTTTACCAATATATAGGTGCATTAATTAAATAAGAGATATTGTGATATCCCAACATATCCATGTTCCAAATTGTAACAAACTTTATCTTCACCTGCAACTAGCAACGCTATAAGAGGGGCTAAGCAAAGCGGTAACATAACCAAACAACGGTTTGCTAGGAATGATGAGTTAGAGGCTTGACATGGCAAAATGGGAGGCAAGATATAGCAAGTGGTAGGTATCGCAGCATAGCAATAGAGCGAGCAACTAAGCAAGCAAAGATAGAAGTGATTTCGAGGGTATGGTCATCTTGCCTGAGATCCCACAAGGAAGAAAACGAGTCCATGAAGAAGAAAAAAGCACGTAGTCGAACGGATCCTCACAACTCCGGAACGGAACCGAAGCTAACGAGATAGGCAACCCGGAAAGAAGCAAACAACATAGTAAACAACAACTACATAAACAGGGCATGATGCACAACCAAGTTTGATGCATGTCCTGTTTATTGAAGCATGGCATGGCAAAGTGCACAAACAATCCTACAAATTAAGTGGAGCTCAATATGCAACTCTGTTGCATATTGACAAAACACCACATCAATTATTTAGTTCCTCTTGTTTATGTACCCAACAATATTAAATGTTGATTAACATGGCAAGGGGGTGAAGCAAATGAAAACTACCTATCTAGGCAAGTTTAAATGAGGCCGAAACAACAAGCAACAAGTCCGGAAAAATCCCCATGAGCATATATTAGATTTGGTACTGTTCTGCCCTAAACACAATTTTAGAGTTGTTAAACATGCAAAGTAAAGCCACCATGTTAAACTAGGCATTTTCTACCCCATTTACATATAAAGTTTATTAAATTTGGAGTTGCGGTTATTTAGTTATGAATTAAAGCAGTTTAGCATGGCAATTAAGAAAATACATGCAAACAGCAGTTTAAACATTTTAAACATAGATGAAAGTTGCAAATTATGAAACTAGACAAAATTCTAAGCATTTTTCATATAAAGTTTGTTTTAATACGATGCATCGTTTGTGAGTTATTAAATGCATGATCTAGAGGGGCTTTCCTGTAAAACTGTCCTCTCTAGAAAAATTAGCTAAAATGTCCAGGAAAAAAACATGCGTTGGGCCGAATCTTGCTGGCCCAACAGGAATAGGGAGGGGCTGGGCACGTCCTCACCTTGGGCCATGGCCCAGATCTGGAGAGGTAGCAGCGGGCCAGCGGGGCTGGATCTGGCGAAGTGAAGGTGCCGCTCGGCCTTGGCGGCACTAGAAGCCCACGCACACACGCGTGTACGAGCGGGCGAGGTTGTCGTGGGGAGGAGGAACGCGAGCAGCACTCGTCCTCCTGTTTGAAGCAGAGGATGCAGGGGCGACGACCATGGCCGGACTTGGGGATGGGGACGGTGTGGAGGCGAACGGAGGCCGGGCAAGACGGACGGGTCTTCGGGAAGAAAATGCGGCGGCGCACGGCTAGGAGACAAACAAGGGCCGCCTAAAGGGGAAGCAGGGCTCGGAGAAGGTCGGCTTGGCGTCCATGCAGCAGGGAACTCGAGAACGGCGGCGGACTTGGCGTGGCGGAGCTTGCTGCCGGCGAGGCACGGGGAGGGGAAGCAGAGAAGGTCGCGGGCTCTTGGAAGAAGATGGTGGCGACTTGAGGAGTCTCCCATTGTAGATCGAGCGAGTTAGGCGGCGCTCCGGTTCCTGTGGAGAAGAGGCAAGAATATGAGACGGGAGGGAGAAGGGAAGAAGAAAGGAGACACAAGATAGGAGAGGGCGGCCCTGCTGGAGCTCGTCTTGGGAGCTTCAGGTGGCGGACGGAGCATCTCCGGCGGTGGTGCTCGCCAAAGCGGTCGAGTGGGAGGAGGCTCTCCGCTCGTGTGGGAGCTGGGAGAAGCTGGGGCTATAGAGGCTCTCTGGGCTGTCGGATCTGAGATCTGGTGGTCCAGATCAGGTGGGAAGAGGTTGTGGTGGTTGCCTGGATCTGGATCCGAAGAGAGGTGGGAGGAGGCTGCGGGATCGAGGGAGGGGATCCCGAGAGGATTTGGGTGGAGTGGCGGCAGGATGGGACATCTCCCTAGGATCTAGGGTTGGACGATATATATACAGATGAATTTAGGTTAGAGGCTACCTCATCCCTCCGATCGCAATCGAACGATCGCGAATAAATAGCTAGGGAGTCCAAATAAAAAAACGGAGATGTTTTATAGACGTTTGGGGATGATTCGGACCCAACTGTGACGACAGATCGGGTCGGGTTCGAGACAACTTTTGGACACGTGCGAGGGGTCGGTTGGAACTTGTGCTATGCAGAAGACCTCAGGCTGAGAGGAGAGAAGAGAGAGAGACTCGACGACTATTTCTGGAGACCGAAAACGTCCGATGTTAGACCGACTATAATGTCGCTATAGTTATCCGTTGGGGCGCCAAATGGACTCCGAATGCGATGAAACTTGGTAGGAGGCCTACCTACACTATAATAAGACCGCATGTCAACTTTCAGCCCATTCCAAGAACATTTTCTGGCCACTTATAAAATACTATTTTGGACATGCCGCGGGTGCATGCAAGTGTGTCTGGGCGCAGAACGGACAACAGAAAAAAACTGGAGAAACCCGGACGGATGCATGTTTTGAAAACATGATGATGCAATGCACATGATGACATGGCAAGATGCAGCACGCAAGCAAACGACAAGGCGAAGACACCGAATAACTGGAAGACACCTGGCGCATCGGTCTCGGGGCGTCACAACAACACCCTTGCACGAGACGAAGGCAGGAAGACGCAAAACAGTGCCATCATGAGCACGGATACGTATGACAAAGAGACAACTGAAATGTATGCTAACATAACAGACATTGTTCAGTTGCAGTATATATCTAGTTTCGAGGATCATCGGTGTGTGGTTCTGTTGTGCTTTCATTGGTATAACCTGTTTTCCAGGATCGCAAAACCCAAAGCTGATGATTATTTCAAATCCATCAATGTCAAGGCGGCATACCAGACCAACGAGCCATTTATTTTGGCAAATCAAGCAACACAGATATTTTTCTTGGAAGACACATTTGCACGTAGCGATGACTGGAGAGTATTGCAAAGGTTTGAGCGGAGGAATTCATTTAATGAAGTTGCACAACAAGATGATGCTTACACTGCTCCTGATGTACAAGATAACACAGATGTTCCTAATATCTTTGAGAACCATCACGTCAATGACGCTAGTGAAAAGATTGCCTGTTGTGCTGTGGACATACAAGAGTTGATCAAGAAGAAGCCAACGCTCGAGGACGTTGAGGACGAAGAAGAAGATGACACCGTGGGGAATTACGATTCAGACTGATACACATGGCGAGGATGTTGACGCTGCTGCTGCAGATGATAATTACATTGCTTTTGTCGTATTTGCCTGTCAGAAGACATTTTTATCTACTATGTGAAATTGTGTTTGCTATGAAAACTAAAACCTGATGAACATGTTGTTTAGTATTTTCCTATGAGAACATCACTTGTTATGTATGCTGATTTGTGTTTGCTGATTGTATGATGACTAAAACAAGATGACATTGTTGTTTAGTTGAACTCCTATTTGGTTGTGAAACTTGAATTTGATGACATAGTTTGTTGTTGGACTGCAATTTGCTCGACGTCTTCGAATGAGAACAAAGCTGATCCGGCAGGGCCTCTACTAATTTATTTATTTATTTATTACCAAAAGGGCCTCTGCTATTTATTTATTTATGACAAAAAGGGGATACCCCCTGGTTTCCTTAGTAGAAATCATTAGATGTTCACAACACTACGCCCAGCCTGCTACACAGGTTTCATTCATTACTAGTTTCAGGAAAGTGCTCATGTCATAGCCACTGAATACATCACGAGTGCTACATACACTACAAATAAAGAGACAATCATCCTATAAAGCACATCGATTTTGCCCATTATCTTCACAGGCTCTTTCATCTCCTCATTGCTGTCAAGGCCGTTCAGTAGCTGTTGCTTGGCCATGATCAGAGGAACTACATCTTTAACCTTCTGCTCTGCATCTTCCTCTTCTATCGTTCCTTCAGTTACTTGTCCAACACCGCAACCTACTATTATTGGGATTCCTCGGCTAACCAAATAATCAGCGTAGTTGCACTCCCCCACATCAGCAACTTCCCAGAAATACAAATCACACGAATCTTCCCTTTTCTGCACGAATCAAATTGGAAGATCATCAACCAAACTATTAAAAATTTAGCAACTGAAAGTAGCAGAACAACACTTAAACAAATTATTACCCCATGATTCGGGCATTTGTAGAAGACTCGGCCAGGGTTGAGGATTGTGGTTGAGACACGACATATGACTCTGCGTGGTTTGCAGCAGTGGCACCACACCAACGGCAGCAAGTTGCGATGAGCAACCGGCTGCGGTGCACGTGCCGGCGGGGGTGTGATGAGACCCACAGGTGATGGTACGGGTGGTGACTTGGCGCATATCTGGTTGTTGCCTACTGAAGAGCAGGTGGATGAGCATCTAGCAGACATGGTTGCTGCTGCCAGAGCTTCTGATGCTAGGCAGAGTAAGTATAGAAGAGGAGAAGGGAACGTTGGATATGTTAGTTTCATTACTTGCAGAGTAGCATAGCACCATATATAGTCATAGTCTAGGTTTGGATTCGAACCAGCTACAGGAGCACGTCTCTCTTTTTCTAAAACTCGGCAACTTCTCTTTACTGGTACACTAGCTTGTCCTGTACGGCTTCTCAAGTCTTTGATTCCTCCAGCTGACATCTGGGACCCACTGGAAGGGCCTCTGTATTTTGTGAAAAAAACATGCCCCCCGCTGATAGGTCGGACCCACTAGCTATCTTCGCACGCAAGGAAGTGCCTCCTTATTACGCACAAAAAATGAATACTCCCCCTACCCGCTGGAACCTAGCATAGTGGGAGGCTGACTTGTGGGCCTACCAAGTTGATAGGGATGGAGGGCTTTGTCAACTTAGTCAATATGAACGATTCTAGCTCCAGTTACTGTACGATGTTCGTCCAACGGCCGTAATGCTTCTTCAACCTCTAGTCTTCTTGCTCCAGCCGCCCAAACCAGCGCTGGTCGTGCCTCATGCTCCTGCCTCCCGTGGCCGGCTATGATGCCGCAGGGGAATCACCACCCCTACTACTCCCACCGCTGGACAGGCCATCCCTCTACACACCCACATGTGAAAATGGACAAAACTGGCCCTTATTTTAAAGTTCAACACAAAATGGCCCTAATCTTTTTTTTACAAAATGGCCCCATTTGCATGACGCTCGGGGCTCGGGCGCCATGCTAGATAGCATGACGCCCCGGTCTTGGGCATCATCCTATTTGGCATGGCTCCCTAGGCCGGGACGTCATGCTACATGTCGCTACCATGGTGCCCTGACCCAGGGCGTCATGCTCTCTAGAATTGTGCCCTAGCCACGGGCGTCATGCAAAAGAGGGCCATTTCGTGAAATATTTTCAGATTGAGGTCATTTGTGTTGAAGTCTCAGATAAGTGCCAGTTTTGTTCATTTTCACCACCCACACCCCCTGTTATTCTGCGGCGACGACAGCCTCACACCGCAGTCGAACCAGTGAACCCTCGTACTCCTCTCCGCGTGGGCATCCACTACCGCGTCTTCCCTGGCTCTGCGTCGTCCCCTTCCTAGGCCTCGCCGTCGTCCACAGGTGCTCTCGGCGCGGCGTGGTCAATGTGGTCAACGACCGACTTCCATCGGAAGAGTACTGTACGTGGAGAGGCTGACAGTTGGGTCCACGGCCGCAGCTGGGTCCATGGACACAGCCCAGTTTTTTTGTGATTTTCCAAGTAAGTCGCTTTGTTAGGCCTGTTGGGCTGCAAATCTTTCAAGACGAGGAGAGCTTCATTTGACTGGCCGAGAAAATGGCCCATCAGTAATGAGAAATGGGCTGTACATTTTTAAAACACATCAAACCGGCAATTAGTTTCAAATATATTTTCTTCATTTCGAGATTTGAAATTACATTAATTTTTATGCATGGAGAATTTGTTGGATTTTATATTGATATACCTTTATTTTTAAAATAGGTTTGAATGTGAGTCAAAATTTCGGGATGAAAAACAGTTCGGACCGCACCGAAATATGCAAAATTTCGTATAATTTTTAAACGTGGCCACAATATGGGTTGTAATGCTAACAAAAAGAATATGGGCTCCAAAAAACATTAATAATTAGCAAATGGGCTGTAAATTATTAGAAATAATGGCAGATGGGCTGTATGCTGTTTTCCATAGATTTGAGGCTTTCCTAAAAAAAGGTTGACGCACAAGCAGTGACTGTTGGATGGCCATCCAACGGTCGTGGTGCTTCTTCAATCTCTGCTCTTCCTGCTCCAGCCGCTCAAAAAGGCGCCGGCGGGACTGCCTGCTCCCTCCTCCCCTTGGCCGGCTCTGCTGCCGCGCATGCCTCACCGCCCCACCGTAATTCCATCGCTGGCCTAGCCATCCCTCTACTCACCCACACCTCCTGTTATTCTCCGGCGACGGAAGACGAACTAGTAAACCCTCGTACAGTCGTACTCCCCTCCGCGTGGGAAACAACTGCCGAGTCTTCCCTGCCTCCGTGTCATTCCCTTCCTAGGCCTCGCCGTCGTCCACCGCCCTGGTGCTCTCGGCGTGGCCTGGTCAACGTGGTCAACGACCGACATGCATCTGAAGTGGACTGTACGTGGAGAGGCTGACAGCTGGGTCCACGGCCGCACGCAAGGAAATGCCTCCTTATTACGCGCAAAATAATGATTCCTCCACCTGACATCTAGGACCCACCAAAAGGGCCTCCGTATTTTGCAAAAAAACGTTACCCCCGCTGATAGCTCGCACCCACCAGCTATATCTTCGCACGCAAGGAAGTGCCTCCTTATTACGCACAAAAAATGAATACCCCCTGCTAGCTGGGACCTAGTATAGTGGGAGGCTGACTTGTGGGCCTACTAAGTTGACAGGGATGGTGGGCTTTGTCAACTTAGTCAATATATGAATGTTTCTAGCTCTAGTGACCATACGATGTCCATCCAATGGTCGCAGTGCTTCTTCAACCTCTGGTCTTCTTGCTCCAGCCGCCCAAACCAGCGCCGGTCATGTCGCGTGCTCTTGCCTCCCGTGGCCGGTTGTGATGCCGCGGAGGCCTCACCGCCCCCTACTACTCCCACCGTTGGCTAGGCCATCCCTCTACTCACCCACACCCCCTGTTATTCTGCGGCAATGGCAGCCTCACACTGCAGTCGAACTAGTGAACCCTCGTACTCCTCTCCGTGTGGGCATCCACTGCCGCGTCTTCCCTGGCTCCGCGTCTTCCCCTTCCTAGGCCTCGCCGTCATCCACCGCCTTGGTGCTCTCGGCGCAGTGCAGCGTGGTCAATGTGGTCAACAACCAACTTCCATCGGAAGAGTACTGTACGTGGAGAGGTTGACAGCTGGGTCCACCGCAGCCGCAAGGAAGTGCCTCCTTATTACGCGCAAAATAATTATTCCTGCACCTGACAGTAGGGACCCACCGGACGGGCCACCGTGTTTTGTGAAAAAAAGTTTTCCCACCTGACTGCTGGGACCCACCAGCTACATCTTCTCATGCAAGGAAGTGTGTCCAGGCAATAAAAACAATTCGACTCCCTGACTGTTGGGACCCACCAGCTACATCTTCGCATGCAAGGAAGTGCCTGACAGTCGGGACCCACCTGGTCGAAGCATACGTAGCATTGTCATTCTGGTCACGAACGTGTACGTACATACTGGTCGATGTAGAGGCGCACGTGTCGTAGTAGAAGCACGCACGTAGAATGTACACGTACGTACAGCGGCCAGTGTGCAAGAAAGAAAATACGGCCATGTACGTACATATGGGCGGGGTCTCGAACGCCTACTCGCGCATACGTACGGCTAGGGCTCGTGTACATGGCTGGGTCGGAATGGAGAAACTACGTCGTCGTCGTGTTCATGAGGAGCCAACCGGCTGGGTCGGAACGGAATGCGTCGTCGTGTTCATCAGGAGGGCTTGGACGGAACAGCCGATGGAAACAAGGCCTGGCGTACTGCAGAACAGGGGAAACGGCCTTGTGTTCGACCGGCCATGTTCGAAACGGGATCATGTTCAACCACCGTCGACCTCCTCTAGCCTCCATGGGATACCGCAAAACGGAGGAAACAGACCTCCCACGGTCGAAACGGGGGTCCTATTCATCGGGAGGGGTGTGGCGTACCGAAAAACGGAGGAAACGGACTTGTGTTGGAGCGCTATGGTCGAAATGGTGGTTTTGTTCATCGGGAGGGGTGTGGCATACCACAAAACGGGACTCCACAGGATACTGTTCATCTCCACCGTCGACCCCCTCCAGCCTCCACGGGCTATTGTTCATCCACCGTCGACCTTCTCTAGCCTCCACCTGCGACTGTTCATCCACGGGCTCCTGTTCATCCAGCCTCCACCGCGCGCTACTCCACCGGCTACTGTTCAACCAGCCCTCTCCACACGGGCTCCTGTTCAACCACCCCTCCACGGGCTACTGTTCATCCAGCCCTCCATCGTCTACTGTTCATCCAGCCCTCCATGGGGTGGTCCTGTTCATCCAACCCTCCACGGGGTCCTGTTCATCCAACCCCAACCGGCTCGATCGATCGGGGTCCTGTTCATCCAGAGGCAACACCATCGGGTCCTATTCATCCACCCCCATCGGTAACTGTTCATCCAACCCCCCAGCAACACTTACTGTTCATCCAGAGGCAGCATCGATCGGCTTCAGTTAGCAACAGTAGCGAAGGAATCGCTCGATCGGGTTCAGTTAACAGCCATCGATCAATCGCTCGGGTTTAGTAACGCGTAGCCTACAGTGCAATCGCTCGGGTTCAGTAGGTGAACGCCTCGCTCGGGTTCAGTTAGAGCCCAACGCCTCGCACCCACGTGCGTGTGTGTACAAGAGAAACGTGCAAACCTCCATGCATCGCTCGGCCCCGACCACCCACGATAACCGGGAACACCCTGATATTTTCCTCGCCCTCGCTTCTACCATAGCTTTTTCCATCATGGACGGCCCAAAGATTGTCATGCAACTGGTCTCCGGCCCGCCCATGACAAAAAGCCCATTTTCTGTCATGATTTTTTGTCATAGAAGTAGGAGCCCACCACATCTATGATGATACCGGGTTTTGTCACAATTATCGTCATAGAAGTGTCATAAGTATGACAGAAAAAAATTCGTTCGGCCCAAAATGTCACGGATGTGTCATTTTTCGTAGTGATGGTGCCTCCGCACTCCGCGTGCTGGCCATCTACCACCTTCGGCTTCATGTTGAAGATTTTGAGCCACAATACGAAGTGGGGTTGGATGCGGAGGAAGGCCTCGCACACGACAATGAATGCCTAGATGTTGAGGAAGGAGTTCGGGGCTAGGTCATGGAAATCTAGCCCATAATAGAACATAAGCCCGTGGACGAAAGGGTGGAGAGGAAACCCTATCCTACGGACGAGATGAGGGATGAACACCACCCTCTCGTTGGGCTTCGGGGTGGGGACGATTGGCCCCTTGGCTAGAAGCCGGTGGGGGATTTCGTTCGCCAGATACCCGGCCTAGCGAAGCTTGGTAATGTCCTTCTCCCTAACGGAGGAGGCCATCCACTTGCCTTGCCCTCCTGATCCGTACATGGCTGAGTGCTTCCTTGAGACGAAAAGAATGAGGACTTGGTCGCCGGAGCTCGATAATGGAAGGACAGAGAAAGAGAGAAGGCGTGGGTGAATAAAGGGAATCCTTATCTCCTTATAAAGGCAGTGAATATCAAGCGCCTCCCCACTCGCCTTAAAACTCGCATGTTCCCAAGGGCTGTGTAAACGGCATGGTTATATTACCCACGCCCGTATTGATGAGAATCCCGCTATAAGGGGACATGATCTCTGCTTCGACAAGACGTGCCTATTAAAACCGCGTCTCGAAACGTGGAACGGCAGATGGAAAATGGTTCATAATGATGACCATGCAGACGTGATGTCACATTACAAAAAGTTGTCAGCGGATTGGACTCGTGTAATATTATATTCTCTGCAGTTGTGTGTGGTACTTGTGTTGCAGATCCGGACATGTTCATTGCGTCCGAAGACTATCTTGGAGTATTTGGAAAGGGGAACCCGCCTTGCAATGCCGAAGACAATCTGCGCGCCGGACACCTCGTCATTGAAGCCTGGTTCAGGGGCTACTGAGCGAGTCCTGACTAAGGGGTCATCGGGCATCCGACCTATTAGACATGGGCCGGACTGATGGGCTATGAAGATACGAAGACTGAAGACTTTACCCATGCCCGGATGGGACTCTCCTTGGCGTGGAAGGCAAGCTTGGCGTCCAAATATGAAGATTCCTTTCTCTGTAACCGACCTTATGTAACCCTAGATCCCTCTGGTGTCTATATAAACCGGAGGGCTAGGTCCGTAGAAGGATATGCTCATAATCATAGTCAGATAGGCTACACTCTTAGGGTTTAGCCATTACGATCTCGTGGTAGATCAACTCTTGTAATACTCATATTCATCAAAATCAATCAAGCAGGAAGTAGGGTATTACCTCCATAGAGAGGGCCTGAACCTGGGTAAACATTGTGTCCTCTGTCTCCTGTTACCATCGACCTTAGACGCACAGTTCGGGACCCCCTACCCAAAATCCGCCGGTTTTCACACCGACAGTCATCTTCTTCATTCTTATCATCTGGCCAGCCAGGGGAGTGTATGATCTCAAACAGGGCCACTTCTCCTTCTCTGCTGGTATTATCCGCCATAGCTTTTATTTAACTAATCCAAAAGAAGATATGAAACAATTTAGTATTCAAATTACAATTCATGCATGCAATCAATAAGGAAAAACTGAATCATATTACATAATATGCATCATCGAATATAATCTCGAATACATCGTCTCGAATATTATCGAATAATATATATATATATATATATAATCTCGAATACATCATCTTGAATAATATATATAATCTCGGATACATCGTCTCGAATATTATATATTGAATACATCACTATCTAGCTCTAGCTAATAAAGATCAAATACTACAGAATAATCTAGCTCACTGGTGGTTCCTGAGGCGCGGGCGGTGGACACCCAAAGAGAAGGAACCATCACAGGATCATAGCTCGGGTGAGATCCCCGAAGAACTTGCCAGGTATTGGAGAACCTGACATCCATAGCAACCATGTAGCAACTGACGTGCTCGTCCTCCTCCCTGACAGGGCGACGTACCACCTTCGGCTGGGCCTGCTCCATCCGCACCGAAAGTGGCCCACGCGAATGCGACAAAAGGAGCTCAGGGTCGATGATGGGACCCGGGGCCGAGTTCCTCGCCAAGCGGCGCGCCCCTGAAGGTAGCACCTCCCAGTGCGAGCCCGGCGGAGCCCAGTCCCGGACATGGGTCCTCTGAAGCAGGACGTCATCGTGAACGGGTCGACGTCTAGGATGCGGGCCAGGCATCGTCGAGAACAAATACTATATGAAAATGTAACATTTTTAAATGATTGGATTGTGATTTCTCATATAGAAATTGAAAAAATGATATCGTTGCATATGTCAAAATTCTATATGAAAATTCTAGCTAATTCATCTAACATTAATATATATATATATATATATATATATATATATATATATATATATATATATATATATATATATATATATATATATCTAGCTAGCTAATTCATCTAACATTTCGACAAAAGTATAAAAAACTAATTCATCTAACATTAATTAATATATCCAATTCATCGAACTAAAATTATAAAAAAATAATTCATATATTATTAATATATCTAGCTAATTCATCTAACATTTGACATTATAATATAATTAATTAATTCATCTAAAACCTTGTATAAAAAATAGAAAAACAGACAAAACTAAAAACTATCATCTATGTGTGTGTGCGGGCTTGGGGGAGGCCAGCCATGGCGGCCGGGGTTCTCACAGCGGGGCGACGGGCCAGGGTGCGGAGAAGCGACGGGGGCGGTGACGGCGATGGGGCAGCAGCGAAACGGCGATGACGAGGACGGCGAGGATGGGCTGGGGCGTCGACGGGGATGGGGACGGCGACGGCGACGGCGCGCGGCGGGGGTAGCGACGGGCGACGGCGCGGGACGGGGCGGCAGCGACGTCGAAGCAGAGGAGAAGAAGTGGAGATGAAAATGCAAAATTTTCGTAAGTGTTGTATATATAGGAACGACCTTTAGTACCAGTTGGAGCCACCAACCGGTACTAAAGGTCAAATTTTCGTCGTCCTATTCTTCTTCATTGTCTTCCATCATAACCCCTCTTTCTCCGTGCTTGGTCCAAACATTATAGTGGGGCATGAAACAGGACTCAAACAGGTGGATGTGAATGGTTATTGAGTTAGAGTAATTATGATCATTTTTACAGCCAGCACATGGACAAGGCATAAAACCATCTGCCCGCTTGTTTGCCTTAGCCGCAAACAGAAAAGTATGCACGCCATCAACGAACTGGGGAGAGCATCGGTCATAATACATCCATTGTCGGCTCATCTTCATTACACAGCACCAAATAGACCAAATTAATACAAGTTCATACATAAAGTTCATACAACACTTATTCTTATAAAACAAACATATAAATAACTCTCTACCTAAAGTATTTAAATGCAACAACAAATGCGATCAAGATCGCAACTAAGGTAACAATTGATCCAACAACATAATGATACCAAGCCTCACTATCAATGGCATATTTTCTAATCTTTCAAATCTTTAAGCGCATTTTCTCCATCTTGATCTTGTGATCATCGACGACATCGGCAACATGCAACTCCAATTCCATCTTCTCCCCCTCATTTCTTTTTAATTTTTCTTTCAAATACTCGTTTTCTCTTTCAACTAAATTTAACCTCTCGACAATAGGGTCGGTTGGAATTTCCGGTTCACATACCTCCTAGATAAAAATATCTATGTCAACTTGATGGGCATAATTAGTCATAAACACGAAATGCAACAAATAGTTATAAAAGACATATGATAACCCACAAGTGTATGGGATCGCAACAGTTTTCGAGGGTAGAGTATTCAACCCAAATTTATTGATTCGACACAAGGGGAGCCAAAGAATATTCTCAAGTTTTAGCAGCTGAATTGTCAATTCAACAACACCTGGAAACTTAATATCTGCAGCAAAGTATTTAGTAGCAAAGTAATATGATAGTAGTGGTAACGGTAGCAAAAGTAATATTTTTGGCTTTATAGTGATTGTAACAGTAGCAACGGAAAAGTAAATAAGCAAAGAACAATATAGGAAAAGCTCGTAGGCATTGGATCGGTGATGGAGAATTATGTCGGATGCGATCGATCATGCAACAGTTATAACATAGGGTGACACAGAACTAGCTCCAGTTCATCAATGTAATGTAGGCATGTATTCCGAATATAGTCATACGTGCTTATGGAAAAGAACTTGCATGACATCTTTTGTCCTACCCTCCCGTGGTAGTGGGGTCCTATTGGAAACTAAGGGATATTAAGGCCTCCTTTTAATAGAGTACCAGACCAAAGCATTAACACATAGTGAATACATGAACTCCTCAAACTACGGTCATCACTGGTAATGGTCCCGATTATTGTCACTTCGGGGTTAACGGATCATAACACATAATAGGTGACTATAGACTTGCAAGATAGGATCAAGAACTCACATATATTCATGAAAACATAATAGGTTCAGATCTGAAATCATGGCACTGGGGCCCTAGTGAGAAGCATTAAGCATAGAAAATTCATAGCAACATCAATCTCAGAACATAGAGGATATTAGCGATCAAACCCTAACAAAATTAACTCGATTACATGATAAATCTCATCCAACCCATCATCGTTGTCGGAGTAAATAGCCATGGGTAGCCTAGCCGGCTTCCCCTGGCCCTTCTGAAAAAATTACGAGCCTGTCCGGCTCTCAGGAATCCAAGACATGGGGCCGCCTTCCCCTTGCTGGCTGTCACCCAGGCCAGCTCAAAGAAGGCGGCCCGACTTTACCCCTCATAAAGAAAACCATGGGACGCCGACTCGAAGAAGCCGGCTCCAAGATGCCGACTCCAAGAAGCCAGCCATGAGGAGGCCGACTCCAAGAAGCCGGCTCCCATAAAGCGGTCGAGACCGTACCCTCAAAGTTTGCACCCACCTAACGGTGGCGCGACAGGGCGTGGCTACAGTGAAGCCTGCCACCCCCGAATCCCGGAGCACGCCTGGCACAGTGCGCCGTACGGAGTAGGCATGACCCGTCCGGCGCGGCACTGTTGCCATGTTGACCTTGGTGTCACCCACGACGGGCCGCCAGCGTGGCCCACAGATGGTGGGCTCCTTCGGGCAGAGAGACGCCCGAAGGCGGCCACGCCTCCAACCAGTCGGCCCAAGACAGAGCCGGCTCCCCGCAGCCGGCTTGCCGCCTCCCTCGAAGAAGACGCCCCATTAAGGAGACAAGACGCGGTGAGGCTACAGCGATCGCCTGACGGGCGGCGGCACTATAGCCGCGCCTACCACGACGAAGCGCACGTCACCAAGATGGAGCCACAATAACCAGCCGCCAACCAGGCCCTGGACAGTGGGGCCTGCCAGTCGACCAGGGGGCCAGCAGCCGGCGGGACCCACCATTCGGCGGGCCCCAGCAGCCGGTGCAGAAGCCGGCGAGCGCAGTCACAGACGGCTGGGCCCCGCGCCCAGTCGGATTACCATTGTACCCCCGGGGGGTAGGCCTATATAAACCCCCTGGGGCACCCATGCAAAGGGTTCGACCCCCTACTAGTTCTAGACACCCCACGAGGAGAAGAAGCAGGCTAGCCGTGCCCTTCTTCCTCCTCCCACCAAACAGCTCGAGGAGCATTGTGTAGCTACTTGTTCGACTAGTGAACATGTGGAGACCCCGCAGAGCAGCAGTAGGGGTGTTATCTCCAAGGAGAGCCCCAAAGCTGGGTAAGATCCGCCGGCGTGCACGTCTTCGCCTTATCCCGTTTCCAGGCACCGGCGATGTCTTACTGGCTCCCACAGTGATAAGCCACCCGTTGGCATATGTCGCACCCACCACCCGACATTTGGCGCCCACCGTGGGGCCTGGTGCACCGTCGTCCGGAGACCTGTTCTGGACGGGAACCCTCTTCCTCCCCCGCGAGCGTAGCCAGCCCGGCACGCCCGATGGCGCTTGCCACGACGCGCTGCAAGGCGTCACCAGCATCTGCGCGGCGAGCAGCCTCGCCGATCTCCTCGACGAAACCCTCATCTCCGACGAGCTCGCCTCCGATGCGGGCACCGACCACCTCGCCAACCTTCTCGGCCAGCTCCATGTCTCCAGCGAGCCCGCTGCGGACCTGGAGTCGGTTGGCTCCACCGACCCGATGCCTGTCGACTCCGACATGGCCTCGTTCGACGCCTTCCCCACCAACATCGCGATCTGCGATGACCCGCTTCCCCGAGCCGGTGGCTGCGACGTTGTCACCACTGAAGTGATGGTTGTCGGCCACGGCGGCCTGGCCGGCGAGAGCGCCCACGACGCCCCACACGCGGCGGCCCATGACTTGTCCACCCCCCTCCTGGCTGATGCCGACGACGAAGCACTGGAGGCACGCCGCCTCGCCCTCCTCGCAGAGGTCCGGAGGCTGGCTTCCGTAAGATGCCTCACTGAGGCCTACCAGCGTGAAGCTGACCGCGCCGCCTTCGGCACGCCGGCCCCAGGCGGGCCAAGCCGGGCCGGCCTTGTCAAGCAACGCGGCGCCGTCATCGCCGACACGCTGGGAGTTGACGTCCGGTCTATGCCACTCCGCTCGAGAACTTGCGTGCCGCCCAGGCGGCCGTAGACGAGTTGGATGGCTTGGAGGCCGAAGACCTCCCCCACATGACCCGGCGCATCCAGCAACTGATCGACGCAGCCGCGCAGCGGCACGAAGCAAACGCCCGCGCGGAAAGCCCTCCCCCGCGTCGAGATCACGGCGCGACGTCCCGGACGCCGGCTACGAGCAACACCCGCGCGCGGCGCGAGAAAGAGCCGACTGCCAGCCGCAGCCGGACCCGAATCTCCATCGAGCGAGACGCGGACGGTCATCCCCGAGCCATGGAATGGCGGGGCAACCCGCCTCCGCCTCGACCCCGTGGGGAGAGATATCCCACCCCGCCGCCAGTGGCGCACCCGACTCTCAGCGGCCGACTGGGTCGCCGCGAAGGAGTCGGCGAGAACGACGCCCGCCATCGGATTGACCGCCTGGCGCGATCCCTGGCATTGGAAGAAGAAGACGATGTCAGCCCGCCTTGTTTCGGCCCCTGCATCCGCGACGAGCCCTTCCCCAAAGGGTTCTCGCTCCCAAGAGACACGCCCAAGTACAACGGCTCCGTGAAGCCGGAAGATTGGTTGATCGACTACTCCATGGCGGTCAGCATAGCCAACGGCAACCGGCGCGTTGCCGTGAAGTACGTGCCCCTCATGCTGTAAGGCACGGCACGGACCTGGCTCAACAGCCTCAAGCCTCTAAGCATCAACAGTTGGCTAGATTTCACCGAAGCTTTCATCCGCAACTTCACCAGCACCTACAAGCGGGCCCCCAAGCCCAGACAGCTCTCCTTGTGCGTACAAGGCCCCGCCGAGTCCACTCGCAATTACCTCACGCATTGGGCCGAGCTCCGCAACTCTTGCGAAGGGGTGCACGAGGTGCAAGCCATAGAATACTTCATAGCCGGATGCCGAGAAGGCACCCTCCTCAAGAACAAGCTCCTCTGCGACGAGCCGACTACCCTCGACGAGCTCCTGGACATAGCGGACAAGTACGCCACCGTCGACTCCTCGGTGAAGACCGAGCTTCGGGTAGACGCGTCCGGGAAAGTACTTAACCCGACACCCAAGACACCGGCTGGGGATTCCGGCCGACGCCCCCACTCGAACGACCACAAGCGCAAGGGCCCCACACCGCCTCCCGCCAGTCGGCAGGTGGCCACAGTTGAAGACGTGCCGCCAGAAGGGCGGCCCGCGCCCAAGAAACCCAAGGGCGGTCGGCCGGCTTGGCAGCCGGCTTTCTCCTACGAGCAAACTCTCGATGCCCCGTGCAAGTTCCACAGCGGCGCGAAGCCGTCCAACCACACAACCCGGAAGTGCCATTGGCTCACCCGAATCTCTAAAGGCGAGGGGCTCGTGCCGCCTCCGCCTGCCGGCCCGCCGCCTCCGGCCCCGCCGCCTCCGGCCGCTCGGCCCGCATTCGGAGCCGTGCACGATGAATTCCCCGACGAGCAAGCAACCTACATCGTCTTTACCAGCCAGCCCGAAGACCGGCGCAGCAAACGCCGAGAGCACCAGGAAGTCAGCGTGGTCGCTGCCAACCCCGCCGGACACATGCATTGGTCAGAAAAGCCCATCAGCTGGAGTCGGGCCGACCATCCAGAGGTGATGCCATCTCCCGGCTCTTATGCTTTGGTCCTGGAAGCCACCCTTGCAACGGACAGATGCGCCGCCCGCTTCTCCCGTGTGTTGATAGACGGTGGGAGCAGCATCAACATCCTGTACCGTGACACCCTGGAGAAGCTAAACATCAAGACGAAGCAGCTCATGCCTACCCGGACAGTGTTTCATGGCATCGTACCCGGCCTGTCCTGCGCCCCCATTGGCAAGATCAAGATCGATGTACTTTTTGGGGACAAGGAGCATTTCCGCCGGGAAGCGATCTGGTTTGAAGTGGTGGACCTGGAGAGCCCTTACCATGCATTGCTTGGCCGACCTGCCTTGGCCAAATTCATGGCAGTTTCCCACTATGCATACCTCAAGATGAAGATACCAAGCACCAAAGGCGTCATCACCATAGCCGGCGATTACAAGAAGTCCTCTGAGTGCGCAGCAGCCAGCAGCCGGCTGGACGAGTCCCTTGTGATTGCCCAGGAAAAGAAGATGTTGGACCGAGTCGTGGCCATAGCCGGCAAGCAGTTGGCCATGTCCCCCGACCCCAAGGAGCATGATGCTCAAGGATCTTTCCAGCCGGCCAAGGAGACGAAGAAGATACCTCTTGACCCCGAGCACCCAGAGAGGTTTGCCGTCATCGGGGCAAACCTGAATAGCAAATAGGAAGGCGAGCTCGCCGATTTCCTCCGTGAGAATCGGGACATCTTCGCATGGTCCCCCAAGGACATGCAGGGTGTTCCGAGGAAATTCGCCGAGCACAAACTACACGTTTGAGAAGACGCAAAGCCAGTCAAACAACCCCTTCGCCGACTATCGGAGGAGAAACGCAGGATTGTAGGGGAGGAGATAGCCCGGCTTTTGGCAGCCGGCTTCATTATGGAAGTTTTCTTCCCAGAGTGGCTCGCCAACCCGGTCCTCGTGCTAAAGAAGAACAACAAGTGGCGCATGTGCATGGACTACACAAGCCTCAACAAGGCCTGCCCAAAAGATCCCTTTGCCCTGCCAAGGATAGACCAAGTGATAGACTCCACAGCCGGATGCGAGTTGTTGAGTTTCTTGGATGCTTACTCCGGATATCACCATATAAAGCTGGATCCGGACGACCGCCTAAAGACCGCCTTCATCACGCCATTTGGAGCCTTCTGTTACCTAACTATGACATTCGGCTTGAGAAATGCCGGTGCCACTTTTCAGCGTTGCATGCAGAAGTGCCTCCTCAAGCAGCTCGGCAGAAACACTCACATTTACGTGGACGACATCGTGGTGAAGACGGAGAAGCGCGGCACCTTCCTGGGAGACCTCAAGGAAACGTTTGAGAACCTGCGCCGATTTCAAATCAAGCTCAACCTCGAGAAATGCGTGTTCGGAGTGCCAGCCGGCCAGCTCCTAGGCTTCCTGGTCTCTGAACGCGTCATCGAATGCAACCCGGTGAAGATCAAGGCCATCGAGAGAATGGCGATCCCCACCAAGCTTCGAGACATTCAGAAGTTCACCGGGTGCTTGGCCTCCTTGAACCGCGTCATCAGCCGGCTCGGAGAAAAAGCTCTCCCCCTCTACCGCCTCATGAAGAAGAGCACTCACTTCGAGTGGAACGACCAGGCCGACCAAGCTTTTCACGAGCTGAAGAAGATGCTGGCCACGCCGCTCGTTCTGGCGGCGCCGACTGAGAAAGAGCCCATGCTCCTCTACATCGCTGCAACCAGCCGGGTGGTCAGCACCGTCATCGTAGTCCAATGCCCAGAAGAAGGCCGAGCCCAGACGGTCCAGAGGCCGGTGTATTATTTGAGCGAGGTGCTATCCGCCTCAAAGCAGAACTACCCGCACTACCAGAAGATGTGTTACGGCGTGCACTTCACCGCCAAGAAGCTGAAGCCCTACTTTCAAGAGCATCCCATCACGGTCATATGCACCGCCCCACTGGCCAAGATCATAGGCAGCCGGGACGCATCCGGCCGGGTAGCGAAATGGGCCATCGAGCTGGCCCCCTACACGATCTTCTACCAGCCCCACACCGCCATCAAGTCCCAAGCACTGGCCGACTTCCTCGTCGACTGGGCCAAGACCCAGTACCTGCCGCCGGCTCCCGACTCCACCCATTGGCGCATGCACTTCGACGGATACAAGATGCGCACTGGCTTGGGAGCCGGCGTCGTCCTTACCTCTCCCAAAGGCGACAAGCTCAGATACACGCTATAGATCCACTTTGCCGCCTCCAACAACGTGGCCGAGTACGGGGCGCTCATACACGGGCTCCGGCTTGCCAAAGAACTCGGCATTCGCCGGATCCTATGCTATGGCGACTCCCACTTGGTGGTCTAGCAATCATCAGGCGACTGGGATGCCAAGGACGCAAACATGGCGAGCTACCGCTTCCTGGTTCAACAACTCAGCGGATACTTTGAAGGATGCGAGTTCCTCCACGTACCGCGAGCCGACAATGAGCCAGCCGATGCCCTGGCTCGAATAGGCTCCACTCGGCAAGCAATTCCAACCGGCGTCGCTATACAACGCCTCCTCAAGCCGTCCATCAAACCGTCTCCAGAATCCGACTCCATCTTCCTGCCGCCTGACCCCGGTGTGGCCGGGTCCGGCTCGAAGAACCAAGCAGGCGACCCCGAGACTTCGGCAACCGGCTCGGGGACTGCCACACCCGGCTCGGGGACTGCGATAGCCGGCCCGGGGACTGCACCAGCACAACAGCCGGCGGCCGACTCCAGCATCTCACCACCCAGCCCGCCCACCCTGATGGCAGTAGCTACATTGGCAGTAGAAGAAGTCGCGGCTCCATCATGGGCTCAGTCCATCCTCAACTTCCTAGTAAACCAAGACCTGCCGGCTGACAAAACAGAAGCAAGACAAGTCCAACGTCGAGCCGGAGCATACACAATTGTCAACAGAGAACTAGTCAAGCGCAGTGTCACTGGAATCCTCCAACGGTGCGTCGAGCAAGAGAAGGGCATTGCAATCCTCAGAGACATTCACCAAGGAGAATGTGGCCACCATGCGGCCTCAAGATCACTTGTCGCCAAAGCCTTCCGCCATGGTTTCTTCTGGCCGACTGCTTTGGATGACGCCAAAGAATTAGTCAAACATTGCAAGGGATGCCAACTCTTCAGCTCCAAGCAACACGTGCCGGCTTCGGCACTCAAGACCATTCCCCTCACTTGGCCCTTCGCCGTTTGGGGACTGGACATTGTGGGCCCATTCAAGATGGCGCGCGGCGGCATGACGCATTTGCTCGTCACCGTGGACAAATTCACCAAGTGGATTGAGGCAAAGCCGATCAAGAAGCTGAATGGGCCGACTGCTGTGACGTTCATCGTAGACATAACAACTCGGTACGGCGTGCCACACAGCATCATCACCGACAATGGCACGAATTTTGCCAAAGGAGCCTTGGCACGTTTCTGCGCAGCCCAAGGTATCCGACTGGACTTAGCATCCGTCGCCCACCCGCAGTCAAACGGCCAGGTCGAGCGAGCCAACGGCCTCATCCTCTCCGGCATCAAGCCTCGACTGGTCGTACCTCTGGAGCGCTCAGCCGGCTGTTGGCTCGATGAGCTGCCGGCTGTCCTTTGGAGTCTGCGCACTACACCAAACAAGTCAACCGGCTTCACCCCTTTCTTCCTTGTATATGGTGCCGAGGCGGTCATCCCAACTGACATCGAGTTCCACTCGCCTCGAGTAACCATGTACACGGAAGCGGAGGCCAAGGAAGCACGAGAAGACGGCGTCGACCTGCTGGAAGAAAGCCGGCTGTTATCCCTCAGTCGGTCTGCCATCTACCAGCAGGGTTTGCGCCGCTACCACAGCCGGAAGGTCAGGCCAAGATCTTTCCAAGAGGGCGATCTTGTGCTCCGGCTGATCCAGCGAATAGCCGGCCAGCACAAGCTCTCAGCCCCTTGGGAAGGCCCCTTCGTCATCAGCAGAGCTCTAGGCAACGACTCCTACTACCTGATCGACGCACAGAAGCCGAAGGCACGCAAGAGAGAAGACTCCGGCAAGGAGTCGGAACGACCATGGAACGCCAACCTCCTTCGAAGATTTTACAGTTGAAATGCAGTATGTACCACGCTAACTTTTGTATTAAGTACAAGACAATAGGCTCCCCGAGGAGGGCTCGGGGACTGCCATCCCTTATCTATGAATGAAAAGTATCATGCTTATGACCTTGTCATTTCATTTACTTGTTTCATCCGGCACCGGGTTCGACTAGTCGGCTCGAGGACTGGCCGACTGGAGTTATATTAGAAGTCCTACCCGCAGTCAGATAAGTAGTGTGCCGGCTCCCAAGCTTTCTCTTGCCAAAAGTCGCAGTTCGAAGAACCGGCTGTCCGACTGGCAAGAGTTAAAGGCAGGAACGGGCGCCCACACGAAAAAACGGCTAGGGACTAACGGACTAATATAACAAAAGCCGGTTTTTCTCCCACCGCCGAATGGCTACCAGAGTAGCCGGCCGGCCGGTTTCCATTCACTTCACTTCAATCCAAGAAAGCTCAAGTACTTGCCTCCCCGAAGAGGGAAGGCGGCAAAGGAAAAAGCCTAAGGATAAAAAGCATACGCGAATGGAAACCAAACATGCACATAATAATATTTACATAAAAGACCTCTGAGAGGCTAGCATTCAACATAGTTTGGATACACCCCCAGTGGGTGGAACTGCGAAAACTTAATGAAGATTGTTCAAAAGACAACAAGCAGGAAAGATAAAGACGGCAGGTCAAGCCGGCGGAGCGACCGATGAGGCGGACTGGTTGGCGGAGACGGTCGTGCCGGCTGAAGGAGCGGCCGGCTGGCGAACTTCGGCTTGGTCGCCGCCTCCCGCTGAGGGCGCGCTTCCACGCGCCTCGTTGCTGGAGGCACGGTCGGCCTGAGGTCGGCCGATTGTTCCACCAGCCGGCTCGACGTCTTCGTCGTCCTCCTCTTCGTCATCCTCGCCCTTGTCGCTGGAGGCAATCTCCTCCGCGGAGTCCTCGCCCACCGTCGGGTTCGGCCCGAACCACTTCCGGCTGAGCAACACCATCATCAACGATTTCGGGTGCGAAAACGCTGATGTTGGTGCACTCGGCGATCGTCGAAGCTCGCTGGGCGATAGCCGGCCTCACCTCCTCCAGCTCCGCATCGGCCTCCATCCGCCAAGTGCGCAGCTGGTCCAGGCTCAGCCCTGGGTACCAAGCCCGAACGAACTCCAACGCCCGCCCGGCTCCGAGGCGGGCCGTCGACGCCTTCCAAGCTTCAAAGCGACCGACTGCGACCTCTAGCCAGTCGGCACTTCGGCTTGGGGTGCGGGGGATCGTCTCGCCGGGCCAGAGGGCGGCCAACACTTGCGCCCTGGCACGTTATAGCTGGCGAAGCATCCGATGAGCCGGCTGCAACCGCGCCTGGACAGCCAAGAGCTGCTCCTCAAGCGTCCGGTTTGCATCCGGCGCGATGTTGGCCCCCGCCTGACGGCGCGCCTCGCGATGGGCCTCAATGCTTTGGGCGGCGAAGGCGGAGTAGCCGGGGAAGTAGTCTGCACCAAAAAACAAGCAGCAGCTCAAGTTAAGCCAAAAACCCAGGCGGCAAGGGGCAGGAGAGGGGCGAGGAAGGCGTCTTACCATCGATCAAATCCTCGATCCAGCTGAAGCCTTCATCCAGGGCTTGCCGGGTCTCAGCCCAGCTCGCCGCCTCGGTTTCATACTCTGCCTTCAGGGCGGCTTCGCTATCCTGCGCCGCCTGCAGGGCCGCCTTGTGGCTCTCCTCTTGGTGCCAGCTTCTTCGCTAGGCGATCCCGTTCCTGAACCAAGGCGGCGTACTCGGCCTCCTTGGTATGAAGGGCGGCCTTCGCTTCGCCGAGCTCCTTCCTCAAGTCAGCGTTGGCCCCTGAAGACAAAGAAAAAGAAAAAATCAATAAGGGAAGAGTCGTCGAGAAAGATCCGACCCGACTGCTCAGCAGTCGGCCCGAATCTCGGGGACTACACCCAGTGGGTGCGCTGACGCGCCCCCACAGGAGACAGACAAGATTGAGTACTTACTTCGGCTGTCGGCCAGGTCGTCGGTCCTCCGGCTCAACTCCCGAGCCTGGGAGTTGAAGGCGGCAGCACGGAGGTTGTGATATTCCTGGAAGTTCAGACAAGAGGCAAAAATAAGGTAGCCGTCAAGAAAGATCCGACCCGACTGCGCAGCAGTCGGCCCGAATCTCGGGGACGACACCCAGTGGGTGCGCTGACGCGCCCCCACAGAAGAAATCAAGAGAGCAAAGCGGCCAAGAATGAAGGACTTACCCGGATGGTGGCTCGCATCGACAGGAACTCCTGGGTGAACTGTTGCAGCAGGGCGGGCTGAGCTTGCAGCCGGCTCCGGACCCCTTGAGCCACCACATTCAGCTCGCCAGTCCCCCCGCTGGGAGTCCACTCGGACATGGCAGTGTTGGCTGCCTCAAGATCTTCCGCTGACTGGCCTGCGCCCGCGACTTGGTGCGACTCCGGCGGAGCGGCGCCTCCCCCTGCGCGCCGGCCCGTCACCGGCTGCACCTCGAGGCCGGCTCTGCCCTCCGGCTCGCCCCCGGCCGGCCCCTCTGGCGCCACTGACGACTGGCCGCCTTGGCCCGCTCCTGTTGGCGCTGCTGGCGGCGTTCTCCTCGCAAAGGCCACGGGGTCCTCCCCCCTCTCCATCAGCGGCGGGCCTTAGACGATCTCCTCCGCCAAGGGCAATGGGGTGTCGGGGGCCACGGCTCGGAGGGGAATGGCGAGCAGCGGAGGCTGGTTGCGCGAACTCTCCGCCTCCGTCTCCGCGGTCACCGCCTCCGCCTGGGCCTTGGCTGCCGCGTCGGCCTGCTCCCTCGCCGCCTGGGCGGCCGCTTTCTCCGCCGCCTCGCGCTCCTCCCGCGCTTCACGGGCGTTCCGCTCTGTGGCCTCCCTGAGGTCGGCGCGGAAGTCCATGCGGCGGGAGCTTGAAGAACCTCCAGTCGGCCCCACTACGGAGCCGCCCGGACCACGCTCAAGGGAAAGCGGCGCCCTGTCCAGCAAGCGGAAGAAGTTAAGAAGAATGCTCGAACAAAAAGAGAATGATGAAGAGCATGTGGCAAGGCAACTGAAGACTTACGTTGAGACCGCCTGAGGCTGCTTCACCGCCTTGGGGAAGCGGGCCGCTTTCGCAGCCGCCTCGTCTCGCTTGGTCGCCGCGGTGGAGGCTTTGGACTTCTTCGGCCGACTGCCGAAGAGGCCTGAAGCGGCCCGGCGCTTCTGTGCGCCGCCGCCGGCAGCCGGCGCGATAGACGAGCCCGTGCCCTGATGGCCGGCCGCTGGCTGGCGACGCGGGGCGACTTCAGCGTCGAAATCATCAGGCCAGTCCTTGAAGCTGGCGGTGAGCCTTGTGCCCCCAGGCTCGGCGTCGCCCCCCACGACGGCGTCTTCCATGGCGGCCGCCCCCAAGTCCGGATCGTCGACGTCGTCTGCCGTGCAGTCGGGGCCATACTGACGTTCTATCCCCGTTGTCCCGGTCGTCGGCGGGAGAAGGGGGTTCTGCATAAGAAGGACCGACTGATTAGAAGCCGGCCATCATAAAGCCGGCTACCCATGAAAAGGAGAAAGATAAGAAAAACTTACCACGGGCGGAGGGTTGGCGCGAGAATACGGCACCTTGCCATATCGCCAGTCTTCGGCGAGCTTGCAATTTGAGATGTAGTTTACCATATACGATACCTCCGCATGAGGCATCTCCCTGGTGCTCAGCCGGCTTGGGTCGAAGCGGCCGCTCATCTGGCACATCATGTGGGGCCGACTCTGGAGAGGAGATATCCAGTGCTCCACGAAGGCGGCCACCAAGTCGGCCCCGTTCAGGCCCTCCGACTGGATCATCACCCGAAGCCGGGAGACGGCGGCGTTCCCGGCCTGAGACAGTGACCGGGACCGGAAACTCCACGAGGGCTGCCTCCCAGCCGGCGGGCCAGCTACATAAGCCGGCAGGTTGACATGGTCTCCTTGCTCGGCGGCGTTCTTCACGTAGAAATATGATTTCTGCCAGATCTTCACCGACTGGATCAGGGGGATGGGCGGGAACGGGTTGTTCTCGCTCGCCCTCCTCATGGCGATGAAGGCCCCGCAGGGGGCGGGCACGCCCGCGACGACGGTGCCAAGTTTGCTCTGGAAGAACTCTCCCCAGAGCTCCAGCGTGGGGAGCAGCCCCAAGAAGCCTTCGCAGAGGGAGACGAAGGCCGACAGCAGCATCACCGCATTGGGCGTGAGGTGATGCGGCTGGAGGTTGTAGAACTCGAGGAAGGAGCGTAGAAATCCGCTCGCCGGAAGGCCGAAGCCGCGCAGGAAGTGCGAGCGGAAGACGACCCGCTCACCCTCCTCCGGCGCCGGCGAGATCTCCGTCTTCGGCTCCAGACGGACCCGCACGAGGTTGGCGTCGGGCAGGCACCGAGTCTGGCGGAGGAACTCCACGTGATCCTCATGGACGTTGGAGCCGTCCCACGAGCTTGATAGCGCCATGGGAGCGAGGCGATGTGGAGGCGCGGCGGCGCTGAGACGGGAGGCTGCGGCGGCAACAAGAGGAAGAAGTAAGGACGAGAGGGGGCGGAGCGAGAGAGAGTGTGCGAACCTCTGTCGCTCCCCCTCCTCCCCCTACTTATAGGCTCACGTGGCGGGACCGAGGAGGCGCGACGTGGGGAAGCGTGAGGATCGATCGTGCCCACTCCCCCACATCCCGCGATTACTGTGCCATGATGGTGGAATAAAAACCGCCGTCGGAAGGCGAGCAGCCCATGTGGGCCACGGAAGATCCGCGCTCGGACCGAGGCCTGCGAGTGGCGGGCCCGGGCCTGCGGCGACGACCCGTCGCGCGCGCGCGGTGGCAGGATTTCCTCACCACGTGGTCCGCGTCCCCGCCTGCGAGAACCGGAGCTCTCTGAAGTCGGCGTGCACAAGCAAAGCCGGCTCTTCAGGATAGGAAGCTGACCAAGCTTCTCGTCCCACTGTCCGCCTCGAGGCTCGATCAGCTTCGGGGACTACTATCGGAGTAAATAGCCATGGGTAGCCTAGCCGGCTTCCCCTGGCCCTTCTGAAAAAATTACGAGCCCGTCCGGCTCTCAGGAATCCAAGACATGGGGCCGCCTTCCCCTTGCTGGCTGTCACCCAGGTCAGCTCAAAGAAGGCGGCCTGACTTTACCCCTCATAAAGAAAACCATGGGAGGCCGACTCGAAGAAGCCGGCCATGAGGAGGCCGACTCCAAGAAGTCGGCTCCCATAAAGCGGTCGAGACTGTACCCTCAAAGTTTGCACCCACCTAACGGTGGTGCGACGGGGCGTGGCTACAATGAAGCCTGCCACCCCCGAATCCCGGAGCACGCCTGGCACAGTGCGCCATACGGAGTAGGCATGACCCGTCCGGCACGGCACTGTTGCCATGTTGACCTTGGTGTCACCCACGACGGGCCGCCAGCGTGGCCCACAGATGGTGGGACCCTTCAGGCACAGAGACGCCCGAAGGTGGCCACGCCTCCAACCAGTCAGCCCAAGACAGAGCCGGCTCCCCGCAGCCGGCTTGCCGCCTCCCTCGAAGAAGACGCCCCATTAAGGAGACAAGACGCAGTGAGGCTACAGCGATCGCCTGACGGGCGGCGGCACTGTAGCCGCGCCTACCACGATGAAGCGCACGTCACCAAGATGGAGCCACAGTAACCAGCCGCCAACCAGGTCCTGGATAGTGGGGCCTGCCAGTCGACCAGGGGGGCGGCAGCCGGCGAGCCCCAGCAGCCGGCGCAGAAGCCGGCGAGCGCAGTCACAGACGGCTGGGCCCCGCGCCCAGTCAGATTACCATTGTACCCCGGGGGGTAGGCCTATATAAACCCCCCGGGGCACCCATGCAAAGGGTTCGACCCCCTGCTAGTTCTAGACACCCCACAAGGAGAAGAAGCAGGCTAGCCGTGCCCTTCTTCCTCCTCCCACCAAACAGCTCGAGGAGCATTTTGTAGCTACTTGTTCGACTAGTGAACATGCGGAGACCCCGCAGAGCAGCAGTAGGGGTGTTATCTCCAAGGAGAGCCCCGAAGCTGGGTAAGATCCGCCGGCATGCATGTCTTCGCCTTATCCCGTTTCCAGGCACCGGCGATGTCTTACTGGCTCCCACAATGATAAGCCACCCGTTGGCATATGTCGCACCCACCACCCGACAATCGTCCAGCAAGCCTACAATGGAATTACTAACGCACGGCGGTGAGCATCATGAAATTGGTGATGGAGGAAGGTTGATGATGATGATGATGATGGCAACGGATTCCCCTCTCTGGAGCCCTGAACGGACTCCAGATCAGCCCTCCCGGGAGAGTTTAGGGCTTGGCGGCGGCTCCGTATCGTAAAACATGATGAATCCTTCTCTCTATTTTTTTCTGCCCGAACACGAATATATGGAGTTGGAGTTGAGGTCGGTGGAGCGTCAGGGGACCCACGAGGCAGGGGGCGCGCCCAAGGGGGTAGGCGCCCCCCCCACACCCTCATGGACAGGGTGTGGGCCCCCTGACATGGATTCTTCTTCCAGTATTTTATATATATTCCAAAAATAATCTCCGTTGATTTTCAGTTCATTCCAAGAACTTTTATTTCTGCACAAAAATAACACCATGGCAATTCTGCTAAAAACAGCGTCAGTCCGGGTTAGTTCCATTAAAGTCATGCAAGTTAGAGTCCAAAACAAGGGCAAAGTGTTTGGGAAAGTAGATACGACGGAGACGTATCAACTCCCCCAAGCTTAAACATTTGCTTGTCCTCAAGCAATTCTGTTGATAAACGGAAAGTGATAAAGAAAAACTTTTACGAACTCTATTTGCTCTTGTTGTTGCAAATATGTAAAACTAGCATTCAAGTTTTCAGCAAAGATTATGAACTAACCATATTGACAACAACATTTAGGTCTCATGTTTACTCATATCAATGGCATAATCAACTAGCGAGCAATAATAATAAATCTCAGATGACAACACTTTCTCAAAACAATCATACTATGATATAACAAGATGGTATCTTGCTAGCCCTTTCTAAGACCACAAAACATAAATGCAGAGCACCTTTAAAGATCAAGGACTGACTAGACATTGTAATTCATGGTAAAAGAGATCCAGTCAAGTCATACTCAATGTAAACTAACGATAATACATGCAAATGACAGCGGTGCTCTCCAACTGGTGCTTTTTGGCAAGACGATGATGACTCAACATAAAAGTAAATGGATATGCCCTTCGCAGAGGGAAGCAGGGATTTGTAGAGGTGCCAGAGCTCGATTTTGAAATAGAGATGAATAATATTTTGAGCGGTATACTTTCATTGTCAACATAACAACCGAGAGATCTCGATATCTTCCATGCTACACACATTATAGGCGGTTCCCAAGCAGAATGGTAAAGTTTATACTCCCATACCACCAACAAGCATCAATCCATGGCTTGCCCGAAACAATGGGTGCTCCAACTAACAACAATCTTGGGGGAGTTTTGTTTGCACTTATTTGATTTGATTTCAGCATGGGACTGGGCATCCCGGTGACCAGCCATTTTCTCGTGAGTGAGGAGCGAAGTCCACTCCTCTTAAGAATAACCCGCCTAGCATGGACGATACAGACAATCCTAGTTGATACATGAGCTATTCGAGCATACAAAATGGAATGTTTATTTGAAGGTTTAGAGTTTGGCACATACAAATTTACTTGGAACGACGGGTAGATACCGTATATAGGAAGGTATGGTGGACTCATATGGAATAACTTTGGGGTTTATGGAATTGGATGCACAAGCAGTATTCCCGCTTAGTACAAGTGAAGGCTAGAAAAAGACTGGGAAGCGACCAGCTAGAGAGCGACAATAGTCATGAACATGCATTAAAATTAATCAACACCGAATGCAAGCATGAGTAGGATATAATGCACCATGAACATAAATATCGTAGAGGCTATGTTGATTTTGTTTCAACTACATGCGTGAACATGTGCCAAGTCAAGCCACTCGAATCGTTCAAAGGAGGATAGCACCCTATCATACCACATCACAACCATTTTAATAGCATGTTGGCACGCAAGGTAAACCATTATAAACTCCTAGCTAATTAAGCATGGCATAAGCAACTACAATCTCTAATTGTCATTGCAAACATGTTATAATGGGCTGAATCAGGAACGATGAACTAATCATATTTACAAAAACAAGAGAGGTCGAGTTCATACCAGCTTTTCTCATCTCAATCAGCTCATCATATATCGTTATTATTGCCTTTCATTGCACAACCGAGTAGTGTGGAAAATAATAATAGTGCACGTGCATTGGACTAAGCTGGAATCTGCAAGCATTCAATTCAAAAGAGAAGAAAAGGTAATATGGGCTCTTTTTTAGATCAATGGTAATGCATATGACAGCCACTCAACATTTTCATTAAGGTCTTCTCCTCTCTACCCCCAAAGGAAAGAAAATAAATAAAACTATTTACAAGGGAAAGCTCCCAACAAGAAAAAGAAGAACAGGAAATCTTTTTGGGTTTTCTTTTAATTACCACTACTACAGGCATGGAAAGTAAACTAACTAAAAGCTACAACTATTTTTTTTGTTTTTCTTAAGGTTTTTCAAACACACAAGAAGAAAGCTTAAAAAGAAAATAAACTAGCATGGATGATACATTGAAAAAGTATGAGCACCGACAATTGGCATGAGTGTGTGAACATGAATGTAATGTCGGTGAGAAATACGTACTCCCCCAAGCTTAGGCGTTTGGCCTAAGTTGGTCTATGCCCATGGATCAAAGTAGTAGCTGGGGTCGTACTGAGATGCAGCGGCAATTGCCTAATGAGCTGCAGCTTGGAGGCGAGCTGCCACCGCCCTCCTCTCGTACTCGGTCACCTCCTCCCTGGTTATAACATATCTCCCTTTTGCCTAAAAGTCAAAGAAAGCAGGAGCAGGGAGAGCGACATGATAGGTGCGTCGTCTGTCGAAGATTAGTCGGTACTGGAGGAACTGATTGTTCCTTTCAACAAACTGATGACGAACCATGGCATTATAATCTAAATAAGAAGGAGGCACCTCAATATCATCTCCACGTATGGGTATCTCAAGAAAATCATCTAAACGGGTTGCATAAATTCCACCAAAGAAATCTCCATCAATACTACTATTATGCAACCAACGTGCAACAATGGCCCCCAAGTTATATTGTCTATCCCCTAATACAACACTCTTGAGAACACTAAGATCAGGAACACACATGTGACATGCATCATCCTTACCATTTATGCATCTACCTATGAAGAGAGCAAAATAATGTATTGCAGGAAAATGAATACTCCCTATGGTAGCTTGTGTGATTTCCCTAGATTCCCCCACAGTTATACTAGCAAGAAAGTCTTTATATTCAGATTTGCGAGGTTCACTAACATTAACCCACTGTGGGAGTTTACAAGTAGTGTTAAAATATTCTAAGTCCATGGTATAAGATTTATCATAAAGATCAAATAGGACAGTTTGAGAATTGCATGATGATGTAAATTTAAACCTTCTCACAAATGAATCAGTTAAATAGAGGTACTGACGGCACTTATCTGCCACGAAGCTCTCAAGATTGGCATTACACACATATGCTTCAAATTCCTCCTCAATCCCTGCCCGAACCATAAAGTCCTCTGACGGCCATTCACAAGGCCGCACTTGAGCATCTCTTGGTAGTTCATTGTTCGGCTCGCGTATTGCGGGCCTTGGGCCTTGCTTCCTTGAGGAACTACCTTGGTACATTTTCCTAAACATATTTCCTCCTCTGAAAAAATTTCTGAAATTTTTATTAACTTAAAATAAAAGTGAACCAAAGTCAACAAAATTGATAGCAACTACTCCTTCAAGTGTCTAGAGGCTATATCATGCATTAAAACTACTTTTCACCATATAAATTTAACATGCAAGCTCAAGAACAATGGCACCTAAGCAGCAAAATTTTGCAATGAATAAAGCACTAGAACAAAAACTAATTGGACCATTGGAGGAGTCACATACCAAAAAAACAATCCCCCAAAGCAGTTTTGTGAGAGGAGCTTTGAGCAAGGAGATCGAAAATGGCAGCAAGATGAGCAAGAACTCGGGTTTGAGCTGGCTAGTGATTTTTTTGGGAGGAAGGAGTGTGTGGTGGCTGGAATAAGTGGAGGGGACCCACATAGGGTCCACGAGGCAGGGGTGCGCCTAGGGGAGTGGGCGCGCCCTCCACCCTCGTGGGCACGTGGCTGCTCCCCCTGTTGTGTTCTCAGTGCCAGATATTCCCAAATATTCTAGAAAAAAATCATATTTAATTTTCAGGCCATTTGGAGAACTTTTATTTTCGGGGTATTTTATATTGCGTGGATAATTCAGAAAACACACAGAAAAATACTATTTTTTCTTTATTTAATATAAATAACAGAAAGTAAAAAGAGGGTACAGAGAGTTGTGTTTTCTACCTTCATCCATCTCATGCTCGTCAAAAGGAATCCACTAACAAGGTTGATCAGGTCTTGTTAACAAACTCATTTCGAATAACATGAAACCAGAGTAATTCCGAAGAACACTAGGTTACCTTAACGGGGATATGCACATCCCCAACAATAAGAATATCATATATCTTCTTGACAGTAGGAAGAGGAAATTCAAAACCTCCAATAGTAATTGTTGAAAATTTTCCAATAGAATTGATACTGTGGACATGAGGTTGTTTCCTCGGAAAGTGTACTATATGCTTATTACCATTAACATGAAAAGTAACATTGCCTTTGTTGCAATCAATAACAGACCATACAGTATTCAAAAAGGGTCTTCCAAGAATAATAGACATACTATTGCTACCTCTTGAGCACTACGTTCGATTTCCTTGAAGAGGAAAGGATGATGCAGCAAAGTAGCATAAGTATTTCCCTCAGTTTTTGAGAACCAAGGTATCAATCCAGTAGGAGGCTGCACGCGAGTCCCCCGTACCTGCACAAAACAAATAACTCCTCGCAACCAACGCGATAAGGGGTTGTCAATCCCTTCACGGTCACTTACGAGAGTGAGATCTGATAGATATGATAGAATAATATTTTTGGTATTTTTGTGATAAATATGCAAAGTAAAATAAAAGCAAAGTAAAAATCAAAGGAAATAACTAAGTATTGGAAGATTAATATGATGAAGATAGACCCGGGGGCCATAGGTTTCACTAGTGGCTTCTCTCAAGAGCATAAGTATTTTACGGTGGGTGAACGAATTACTGTTGAGAAATTGACAGAATTGATCATAGTTATGAGAATATCTAGGTACGATCATGTATATAGACATCACATCCGAGACAAGTAGACCGACTCCTGCCTGCATCTACTACTATTACTCCACTCATCGACTGCTATCCAGCATGCATCTAGAGTATTAAGTTCATGAAAACAGAGTAATGCCTTAAGCAAGATGACATGATGTAGAGGGATAAATTCATGCAATATGATAAAAAAAACCATCTTGTTATCCTCGATGGCAACAATACAATACGTGCCCTGCTGCCCCTACTGTCACAGGGAAAGGACACCGCAAGATTGAACCCAAAGCTAAGCACTTCTCCCATTGCAAGAAAGATCAATCTAGTAGGCCAAACCAAACTGATAATTCGAAGAGACTTGCAAAGATAACCAATCATACATAAAAGAATTCAGAGAAGATTCAAAAATTGTTCATACATAATCTTGATCATAAACCCACAATTCATCGGTCTCAACAAACACACCGCAAAAAGAAGATTACATCGAATAGATCTCCACAAGAGAGGGGGAGAACTTTGTATTGAGATCCAAAAAGAGAGAAGAAGTCATCTAGCTAATAACTATGGACCTGAAGGTCTGAGGTAAACTACTCACACTTCGTCGGAGAGGCTATGGTGTTGATGTAGAAGCCCTCCGTGATGGATGCCCCCTCCGGCGGAGCTCCGGAACAGGCCCTAAGATGGGATCTTGTGGATACAGAAAGTTACGGTGGTGGAATTAGGGTTTTGGCTCCGTGTCTGGTCGTTTGGGGGTACGTAGGTATATATAGGAGGAAGGAGTACGTCGGTGGAGCAACAGGGGGCCCATGAGGGTGGAGGGCGCGCTTGGGGGGTAGGCGTGCCCCCTACCTCGTGGCCTCCCTGTTGGTTGCTTGACGTAGGGTCCAAGTCTCCTGGGTCTTGTTCGGTGAGAAAATCACGTTCCCGAAGGTTTCATTCCGTTTGGACTCCGTTTGATATTCCTTTTCTTCGAAACCCTAAAATAGGCAAAAAAAATAGCAATTCTAGGCTGGGCCTCCAGTTAATAGGTTAGTCCAAAAAATAATATAAAAGTGGATAATAAAGCCCAATAATGTCCAAAACAGTAGATAATATAGCATGGAGTAATCAAAAATTATAGATACGTTGGAGACGTATCAAGCATCCCCAAGCTTAATTCCTGCTCGTCCTCGAGTAGGTAAATGATAAAAAAGATAATTTTTGATGTGAAGTGCTACTTGGCATAATTTTAATGTAATTCTTATTAATTGTGGTATTAATATTCAGATCCAAAAGATTCAAGATAAAAGTTTAATATTGACATAAAAATAATAATACTTCAAGCATATTAACAAAGCAATCATGTCTTCTCAAAATAACATGGCCAAACAAAGTTATCCCTACAAAATCATATAGTCTGGCTATGCTCTATCTTCACCACACAAAGTATTTAAATCATGCACAACCCCGATGACAAGCCAAGCAATTGTTTCATAGTTTTGACATTCTCAAAAAAATTTCAATCTTCACGCAATACATGAGCATGAGCCATGGATATAGCACTATATGTGGAATAGAATGGTGGTTGTGGAGAAGACAAAAAAGGGAGAAGATAGTCTCACATCAACTAGGCATATCAACGGGCTATGGAGATACCCATCAATAGATATCAATGTGAGTGAGTAGGGATTGCCATGCAACGGATGCACTAGAGCTATAAGTATATGAAAGCTCAACAAAAGAAACTAAGTGGGTGTGCATCCAACTTGCTTGCTCATGAAGACCTAGGGCATTTTGAGGAAGCCCATCATTGGAACATACAAGCCAAGTTCTATAATGAAAAATTCCCACTAGTATATGAAAGTGACGAAATGAGAGACTCTCTATCATGAATATCATGGTGCTACTTTGAAGTACAAGTGTGGTAAAGGATAGTAACATTGTCCCTTCTCTCTTTTTCTCTCATTTTTTATTTGATCCTTTTCTCTTTTTTTATGGCCTCTTTTCTTTCTTTCTTTTCATCCGGAGTCTCATCCCGACTTGTGGGGGGAATCATAGTCTCCATCATCCTTTCCTCACTGGGACAATGCTCTAATAATGATGATCATCACACTTTTATTTTCTTACAACTCAACAATTACAACTCGATACTTAGAACAAAATATGACTCTATATGAATGCCTCCGGCGGTGTACTGGGATATGCAATGAATCAAGAGTGACATGTATGAAAGAATTATGAATGGTGGTTTTGCCACAAATACGATGTCAACTACATGATCATGCTAAGCAATATGACAATGATGGAGTGTGTCATAATAAACGGAACGATGGAAAGTTGCATGGCAATATATCTCGGAATGGCTATGGAAATGCCATAATAGGTAGGTATGGTGGCTGTTTTGAGGAAGGTATATGGTGGGTGTATGATACCGGCGAAAGGTGTGCGGTATTAGAGAGGCTAGGAATGATGGAAGGAAGAAAAGTGCGTATAATCCATGGACTCAACATTAGTCATAAAGAACTCATATACGTATTGCAAAAATATACAAGTTATCAAAGAAAAATATTACGCGCATGCTCCTAGGGGGATAGATTGGTAGGAAAAAACCATCGCTCGTCCCCGACCGCCACTCATAAGGAAGACAATCAAAAAATAAATCATGCTCCGACTTCATCACATAACGGTTCACCATACGTGCATGCTACGGGAATCACAAACTTTAACACAAGTATTTCTCAAATTCACAACTACTCAAGTAGCACAACTTTAATATCACCATCTTCATATCTCAAAACAATTATCAAGCATCAAACTTCTCATAGCATTCAACACACTCATAAGAAAGTTTTTACTATTCTTGAATACCAAGCATATTAAGAATATTTAAGCAAATTACCATGCTATTTAAGACTCTCAAAATAATCTGTGAAGCATGAGAGATCAATAGTTTCTATAAAACAAATCCACCACCGTGCTCTAAAAGATATAAGTGAAGTACTAGAGCAAAACTATATAACTCAAATGATATAAGCGAAGCACATAGAGTATTCTAACAAATTCCAAATCATGTATGGCTCTCTCAAAAGGTGTGTACAGCAAGGATGATTGTGGTAAACTAAAAAACATATAATCAAATCATACAAGACGCTCCAAGCAAAACACGTATCATGTGGTGAATAAAAATATAGCTCCAAGTAAAGTTACCGATAGAAGTAGACGAAAGAGGGGATGCCATCCGGGGCATCCCCAAGCTTTGGCTTTTAGGTGTCCTTAGATTATCTTGGGGGTGCCATGGGCATCCCCAAGCTTAGGATCTTGCCACTCCTTGTTCCATAATCCATCAAATCTTTACCCAAAACTTGAAAACTTCACAACACAAAACTTAAAGTAGAAAATCTCGTTAGCCCCGTTAGCGAAAGAAAACAAAAGACCACTTTAAGGTACTGTAATGAACTCATTCTTCGTTTATATTGGTGTTAAACCTACTATATTCCAACTTCTCTATGGTTTATAAACTATTTTACTAGCCATAGATTCATCGAAATAAGCAAACAACACACGAAAAATAGAATCTGTCAAAAACAGAACAGTCTGTAGTAATCTGTAGCTAGCGCAAGATCTGGAACCCCAAAAATTCTAAAATAAATTTTTGGACGTGAGGAATTTATCTATTAATTATCTGAAAAAATAATTAACTAAATATCACTTTATAAATAAAAATGGCATCAGTTCTCTTGAGTGCTAAAGTTTCCGTTTTTTACAGCAAGATAACAAGACTTTCCCCAAGTCTTCCCAACGGTTCTACTTGGCACAAACACTAATTAAACACAAAAAAACACAACCAAAACAGAGGATAGGTAAATTATTTATTACTAAACAGGAGAAAAGGGCAAGGAATAAAAATAAAATTGGGTTGCCTCCCAACAAGCGCTATCGTTTAACGCCCCTAGCTAGGCATAAAAAGCAAGGATAGATCTAGGTATTGCCATCTTTGGTAGGCAATCCATAAGTGGATGTCATAATAGATTCATAAGGTAATTTAATTTTATTTCTAGTAAAGTGTTCCATGCCTTTCCTTAATGTAAATTGGAATCTAATATTTCCTTCCTTCATATCAATAACTGCACCAATCGTTCTAAGGAAAGGTGTACCAAGAATAATAGGACATGAAGGATTGAAATCTATGTCAAGAACAATAGAATCTACGGGCACATAATTCCTATTTTCAACAATAAGAACATCATTAATTCTTCCCATAGGTTTCTTAATAGTGGAATCCGCAAGGTGCAAGTTTAAAGAGCAATCATCAAAATCACGAAAACCAAACAAATCACACAAAGTCTTTGGGATCGTGGAAACACTGGCACCCAAATCACATAAAGCATAGAACTCATGATCTTCAATCTTAATTTTAATAGTTAGTTCCCACTCATCATAAAGTTTTCTAGGATATAAACTTCCAACTCAAGTTTTTCTTCATAAGATTGCATCAAGGCATCAACGATATGTTTAGTAAACGCTTTATTTTGAATATAAGCATGAGGAGAATTTAGCACGGATTGCAACAAGGAAATACAATAAATAAAAGAGAAATTTTCATAATTAAATTCCTTGAAATCCAAAATAGTGGGTTTAGCAACATCTAGGGTTTTAATTTCTTCAATCCCACTTTCATCAAATTTAGCACCAAAATCTAAAGACTCCGGATTTTTGGAACGCCTTCTAGGTAAAGGTGGATCATATTCAGTCCCATCATTATCAAGATTCATATTGCAAAACAAAGATTTAATAGGTGACACATCAATAACTTTTAGATCTTCATCTTTATTTTCATAGGAACTAGAAGAACATGCTCTTATAAAGGCATCTTTCTTAGCACGCATCCTAGTGGTTCTTTCTTTGCACTCATCAATGGAAATTCTCATGGCTTTGAGAGACTCATTGATATCATGCTTAGGAGGAATAGATCTAAGTTTCAAAGAATCAACATCAAGAGAAATTATATCAACGTTCCTAGCCAACTCATCAATCATAAGCAATTTTTCTTCAATCGAAGCATTGAAATTCTTTTGCGAAGTAATAAATTCTTTAATATTAGATTGAAAATCGGAGGGCATCTTATTATAATTTCCATAAGAATTGTTGTAGGTATTACCATAATTATTAGAGGGATTACTAGGATAAGGCCTAGGATTAAAGTTTCCTCTATACACGTTGTTACCAAAATTGTTCCTACCAACAAAATTCATATCCATAGATTCATTATTATTCTCAATCAAAGTAGACAAGGGCATATCATTATGATCATAAGAAACACTCTTACTAGCGAATAATTTCATAAGTTCATCCATCTTTCCACTCAAAACATTAATTTCTTCTATCGCATGCACCTTTTTATTAGTAGATCTTTCAGTATGCCATTGAGAATAATTAACCATAATATTATCTAGGAGTTTAGTAGCTTCTCCTAAAGTGATTTCCATAAAAGTGCCTCCCGCGGCCGGATCTAAAAGATTTCTAGAAGCAAAATTCAATCCGGCATAAAAATTTTGTATAATCATCCACAAATTCAAACCATGAGTAGGGCAATTACGTATCATTAATTTCATCCTCTCCCAAGCTTCTGCAACATGTTCATGATCAAGTTGCTTAAAATTCATAATATCGTTTCTAAGGGAGATGATCTTAAAGGGAGGAAAATACTTAGAGATAAAAGCATCTTTGCACTTGTTCCAAGAATCAATACTATTTTTTGGCAAAGACAAAAACCAAGCTTTAGCACGATCTCTAAGCGAAAAAGGAAATAGCTTCAACTTAACAATATCGTTGTCCACATCTTTCTTCTTTTGCATATCACACAAATCAACGAAGCTATTTAGATGGGTAGCGGCATCTTCACTAGGAAGGCCGGAAAACGGATCTTTCATGACAAGATTCAGCAAAGCGGCATTAATTTCACAAGATTCAGCATCGGTAAGAGGAGCAATCGGAGTGCTAATAAAATCATTGTTGTTGGTATTGGTAAAGTCAAACAATTTAGTGTTATCTTGAGCCATCGTTACAAGCAAGAAATCCAACACTCAAGCAAACAAAAAGCAAGCGGGCAAAAAGAGGCAAATAGAGAAAGAGAGGGAGGATAGAAAGAGGGCAAATAAAACGGCAAGGGTAAAGTGGGGGTGAGGAAAACGAGAGGCAAATGGCAAATAATGTAATCCGGGGGATAAGGGTTGTGATGGGTACTTGGTATGTTGACTTTTGCGTAGACTCCCTGGCAACGGCGCCAGAAATGGCTCATTGTCGGGAGTCAAATCTTGACTTGCGGGAACCTCCCCGGCAATGGCGCCAGAAATTCTTCTTGCTACCTCTTGAGCACTGCGTTGGATTTCCTTGAAGAGGAAAGGATGATGCATCAAAGTAGCGTAAGTATTTCCCTCAGTTTTTGAGAACCAAGGTATCAATCTAGTAGGAGGCTGCACACGAGTCCCTCGTACCTGCACAAAACAAATAACTCCTCGCAACCAACGCGATAAGGGGTTGTCAATCCCTTCACAGTCACTTACAAGAGTGAGATCTGATAGATATGATAGAATAATATTTTTGGTATTTCTGTGATAAAGATGAAAAGTAAAATAAAAGCAAAGGAAATAACTAAGTATTGGAAGATTAATATGATGAAGATAGACCCGGGGGCCATACGTTTCACTAGTGGCTTTTCTCAAGAGCATAAGTATTTTACGGTGGGTGAACGAATTACTGTTGAGCAATTGACAGAATTGAGCATAGTTATGAGAATATCTAGGTATGATCATGTATATAGGCATCATGTCCGAGACAAGTAGACCGACTCCTGCCTGCATCTACTACTATTACTCCACTCATCGACCGCTATCCAGCATGCATCTAGAGTATTAAGTTCATGAAAACAGAGTAACGCCTTAAGTAAGATGACATGATGTAGAGGGATAAATTCAAGCAATGTGATAAAAAACCCATCTTGTTATCCTCGATGGCAACAATACAATACGTGCCTTGCTGCCCCTACTGTCACTGGGAAAGGACACCGCAAGATTGAACCCAAAGCTAAGCACTTCTCCCATTGCAAGAAAGATCCATCTAGTAGGCCAAACCAAATTGATAATTCGAAGAGACTTGCAAAGATAACCAATCATACATAAAAGAATTCATAGAAGATTCAAATATTGTTCATAGATAATCTTGATCATAAACCCACAATTCATCGGTCTCAACAAACACACCGCAAAAAGAAGATTACATCGAATAGATCTCCACAAGAGAGGGGGAGAACTTTGTATTGAGATCCAAAAAGAGAGAAGAAGCCATCTAGCTAATAACTATGGACCCGAAGGTCTGAGGTAAACTACTCACACTTCATTAGAGAGGTTATGGTGTTGATGTAGAAGCCCTCCGTGATGGATGCCCCCTCCGGCGGAGCTCCCGAATAGGCCCCAAGATGGGATCTTGTGGATACAGAAAGTTACAGCGGTGGAATTAGGGTTTTGGCTCCGTGTCTGATCGTTTGGGGGTACGTAGGTATATATAGGAATAAGGAGTACGTCGGTGGAGCAACAGGGGGCCCATGAGGGTGGAGGGCGCGCCTGGGGGGGGTAGGCGTGCCCCCTACCTCGTGGCCTCCCTGTTGGTTGCTTGACGTAGGGTCCAAGTCTCCGGGGTCTTGTTCGGTGAGAAAATCACGTTCCCGAAGGTTTCATTCCGTTTGGACTCCGTTTGATATTCCTTTTCTTCGAAACCCTAAAATAGGCCAAAAACAGCAATTCTGGGCTGGGCCTCCAGTTAATAGGTTAGTCCAAAAAATAATATAAAAGTGGATAATAAAGCCCAATAATGTCCAAAACAGTTGATAATATAGCATGGAGCAATCAAAAATTATAGATACGTTGGAGACGTATCAACTATCGTCCTCGGGAATATCAAGAATAACAAAGTCCATTAAAATAGTAACATTTGCAACTACAATAGACACATCGTCACAAATACCGACAGGTATAGCAGTTGATTTGTCAGCCATTTGCAAAGATATTTTAGTAGGTGTCAACTTATTCAAATCAAGTCTACGATATAAAGAGAGAGGCATAATACTAACACCGGCTCGAAGATCACATAAAGCAGTTTTAACATAGTTTCTTTTAATGGAGCATGGTATAGTTGGTACTCATGGATCTCCAAGTTTCTTTGGTATTCCACCTTTAAAAGTGTAATTAGCAAGCATGGTAGAAATTTCAGCTTCCGATATCTTTCTTTTATTAGTAAAAATATCTTTCATGTACTTAGCATAAGGATTCATTTTAAGCATATCAGTCAAACGCATACGCAAAAAGATAGGTCTAATCATTTCAGCAAAGAGCTCAAAATCCTCATCATCCTTTTTTCTTGGATGGTTTAGGAGGGAAAGGCATGGGTTTCTGAACCCATGGTTCTCTTTCCTTACTGTGCTTCCTAGCAACAAAGTCTCTCTTATCATAACGTTGATTCTTTGATTGTGGGTTATCAAGATCAACAGCAGGTTCAATCTCTACATCATTATTATTGCTAGGTTGAGCATCAACATGAACATCATCATTAACATTATCACTAGGTTCATGTTCATTACCAGATTGTGTTTCAGCATCAGAAATAGAAATATCATTGGGATTCTCAGGTGTGTCAACAACAGGTTCACTAGAAGCATGCAAAGTCCTATCATTTTTCTTTTTCTTCCTCTTAGAAGGACTAGGTGCATCAACATTGATTCTCTGAGAATCTTTCTCAATTCTCTTGGGATGGCCCTCAGGATACAAAGGTTCCTTAGTCATTTTACCACCTCTAGTCATAACTCTAATGGCATTATCATTTTTCTTATTATTTAATTCATTGAGCAAATCATTCTAAGCTTTAAGCACTTATTCTACTTGAGTGGTAACCATAGAAGCATTTTTACTAATAAGTTTAAGTTCACCTTTAACACTAGCCATATAATCACTCAAGTGTTCAAGCATATCAGCATTGTGTTTCAATTGTCTACCAACATAAGCATTGAAAATTCTTGTTTAACCATAAAGTCATCAAACTCATCCAAGCATTGGCTAACAAACTTAGTAAATGGAATTTCACATTTATCAAATCTATAGAGAGAATTTACCTTCACTGCCTGTGTCGGGTTATTAAGACCATGTATTTTTTCAATAGGTGGTAAATTCTTAACATCTTCAGCTTTAATACCTTTTTCTTTCATAGATTTCTTTGCCTCTTGCATATCTTCAGGACTAGAAATAGAATACCCCTTTTCTTCGGAGTTGGCTTAGGAGTTGGTTTAGTAAGTGTCCAATTATATTCATTAATCAACATATTATTCAATAGTAATTCAGCTTGATCAACAGTTCTTTCCCTGAAAACACAACCAGCACAACTATCCCGGTAATCTCTGGAAGCATCGGTTAGTCCATTATAAAAGATATCAAGTATTTCATTTTTCTTGAGAGGATGATCAGGCAAAGCATTAAGTAATCAAAGAAGCCTCCCCCAAGCTTGTGGGAGACTCTCTTCTTCAATTTGCACAAAATTATATATTTCCCTTAAAGCAGCTTGTTTCTTATGAGCGGGGAAATATTTAGCAGAGAAGTAATAAATCATATCCTAGGGACTATGCACACATCCAGGATCAAGAGAATTAAACCATGTTTTAGCATCACCCTTTAATGAGAATGGAAATAACTTAGGGATAATGTAATATGATTTTTCTCATTATGAGTAAATAGGGTGGCTATATCATTTAATTTAGTAAGATGTGCCACAACAGTTTCAGATTCATAGCCATAAAAAGGATCAGATTCAACCAAAGTAATTAGCTCAGGATCGACAGAGAAATCATAATCCTTATCAGTAATAAAGATATGCGAAGTAGCAAAAGCAGGGTCATATTTCATTCTAGCATTTAAAGACTTTTCTTTAAGCTTAGCTAATAATTTCTTAAGATCAAATCTATCATTGCAAGCAAGAAAGTCTCTAGCCCTAGGGGGAGAATATTCATCATCACTTTCATCAATATTATCAGTTTCAATAATTTCATTCTCTCTAGCCCTAGCAAGTTATTCATCAAGAAATTCACCTAGTGGCACAGTAGTATCAAGCATAGAAGTAGTTTCATCATAAGCATCATGCAAATTAGAAGTGGCATCATCAATAACATGCGACCGATCGGAATCAATAGCATGTGTAGGTGTCGCAAGTTTACTCAAAACAGAAGGTGAATCAAGTGCAGAGCTAGATGGCAGTTCCTTACCTCCCCTCGTAGTTGAGGGAAAAATCTTGGTTCTTTGATCTTTCAAGTTCTTCATAGTGATAAGCAGATATAAATCCCAAGTGACTCAAAGAATAGAGCTATGCTCCCCGGCAACGGCGCCAGAAAATAGTCTTGATAACCCACAAGTGTAGGGGGTCGCAACAGTTTTAGAGGGTAGAGTATTCAACCCAAATTTATTGATTTGACACAAGGGGAGCCAAAGAATATTCTCAAGTATTAGCAGCTGTCAATTCAACCACACCTAGAAACTTAATATCTGTAGCAAAGTATTTAGTACCAAAGTAATATGATAGTAGTGGTAATGGTAGCAAAAGTAATATTTTTGGTTTTATAGTGATTGTAACAGTAGCAATGGAAAAGTATATAAGCGAAGAACAATATAGGAAAAGCTCGTAGGCATTGGATCGGTGATGGAGAATTATGTCGAATGTGATCGATCATGCAATAGTTATAACATAGGGTGACATAGAACTAGCTCCAGTTCATCAATGTAATGTAGGCATGTATTCCGAATATAGTCATACGTGCTTATGGAAAAGAACTTGCATGACATCTTTTGTCCTACCCTCCCGTGGCAGCGGGGTCCTATTGGAAACTAAGGGATATTAAGGCCTCCTTTTAATAGAGTACCGGACCAAAGCATTAACACATATTGAATACATGAACTCCTCAAACTACGGTCATCACCGGTAATGGTCCCGATTATTGTCACTTCGGGGTTAACGGATCATAACACATAATAGGTGACTATAGACTTGCAAGATAGGATCAAGAACTCACATATATTCATGAAAACATAATAGGTTCAGATCTGAAATCATGGCACTTGGGCCCTAGTGACAAGCATTAAGAATAGCAAAGTCATAGCAACATCAATCTCAGAACATATTGGATACTAGGGATCAAACCCTAACAAAACTAACTCGATTACATGATAAATCTCATCCAACCCATCACCGTACAGCAAGCCTTTGATGGAATTACTCACGCACGGCGGTGAGCATCATGAAATTGGTGATGGAGGAAGGTTGATGATGACGATGGCGACGGATTCCCCTCTCCAGAGCCCCGAACGGACTCCAGATCAGGCCTCTCGAGAGAGTTTAGGGCTTGGTGGCGGCTCCGTATCGTAAAATGCGATGAATCCTTCTCTCTGATTTTCCCCCCGAATAGGAATATATGGAGTTGGAGTTGAGGTCGGTGGAGCGTCAGGGGGGCCACAAGGCAGGGGGCGCGTCCAGGGGTAGGCACGCCCCCACCCTCATGGACAGGGTGTGGGCCCCCTGACGTGGATTCTTCTTCCAGTATTTTTTATATATTCCAAAAATAATCTCCGTTGATTTTCAGGTCATTCCGAGAACTTTTATTTCTGCACAAAAATAACACCATGGTAATTCTGCTGAAAATAGCGTCAGTCCGGGTTAGTTCCATTCAAATCATGCAAGTTAGAGTCGAAAACAAGGGCAAAAGTGTTGAAAAAAGTAGATACGATGGAGACGTATCAGTATACCACATCTGAATCATAACCCGGACGAGGGCCGACGGGGCCGGATATCAAAACCATGGCACTATGAATAACAAACAATGTACGTGTAAGATAATTATACAAGTAACTATATATCTAAATCACACAAACATGATTTTTTTTATATAAAAAGATAAGAACAAGAGGCTCACCACAAGGTGGTGCTGGTGACGGGACGGTGCGGATGATCGACGGTGGTTAGGATGGAGACGGGAAGGCATTAAGTAAACCACACCTACATATGCAAACTAAGAGTTATTATGAGCTCAGATTGCATATAAATCAAATAAACTACCACATATAATTCCTCCCAAATTACTCAAACCCACAAATTCATCACTATATAAAGCATTGCAAGAACTAATCTAGCAATGAGGGAAGGACCAAGTTGCTTACCTTTGTGATCACTTGAATGGATGGGGGCCTTCAAATCTTGATAAAATTTGGGCAAAATGTGTGATGAGCTCGAGGAAGAGGGGAAGAACAGAGAGGAAAGGGGAAAGGAGAAAAACAGAGCGAGCTCGATCGCAGGTGGATGAAGGGTTTATATAGGACGACCTTTAGTACTGGTTCGTGGCACGAACCGGTACTAAAGGTGTTGGAGGGGCCCCAGACTGACAACATCCTGCTACCACTCTATTTAGCACCGGTTCGGGGCACGAACCGGTGCTAAAGGTTCTCCACGAACTGGTTCTAATGAGAGTGGCCCGTCTAGCCGTTGGAACCGGCACTAATGGTCACATTAGTGCCGGCTCAAATACAAATCGGGACTAATGCGTCCTTAACTTTGCTCCTGGACAGCTACTGCAGGTGAGCCAATTGTCTCCATCTGTTGCTACTGGTAGAACTACTATTGTACATTGTGGAGTTTGCTTATATTTTTTTTTGCTTGCTCTTTTAAAGTGCCAGAGGCTGATGTCTTTTGTGATTGCAGCCAGAAGACTGGGATGACAAGGAGTACATTCCTGAGCCTGAGGACATCAAGCCAGAGGTAGTTTTCTTTCTTTCTACCATGTCGATACTAGCATGAATTGATCAATAATAATGATATGCTATTAGTGTGAGGGGAAGCATCAGTTATGGCTTGGCTCTGATCTGGTCGCATCAGGATTCCTGGATTAAAATACGAATAGTGGTTGTTATCCACTTGCTAAGTTTGTGGAGATCAACTTTTTTGGTAGATGCTTTTTATCACTTACCTAACTTCAGTCCTCTCCATCTAAAAATGCAGCTGCTTCAAGTTAAAAGTGGGACACAAGAAAGAATATTTTATGGCAAAGAATGCTCCAGCAGTTTGTGAAATTTGGTTTGTATGGAGAGGAAGACACATCTGGACCAGAGAAGCAACTGCAGCCATTGACATCTGGACCAGAGACCAAAGTAAGATGGTGCACAGCCGCATACGGCGTCCTATTTTGTTGTAGTGGTACTATATATGGTCTAATCCGGCACTGAATATCCATGTTGTTTTAATCCTGATGATGATGTTGTAGCATAAAGTGGAGACCATATTCGGTTGCTCTAGATGCTTTATCTCTGGTGGTTTCTTGTTTGATGCACATTGTTATTTGCAGGGCGGTGAGTATATTTCCAAGGAAATATACTGACCCTGATGTGTCGAAGTTGCCCATTTGCCCTTTCTTAAACAATTTTACTTTGTTTGTGTTCTTCCTGTATGTCCAGTTTCACATTACTGTCCAGTTTCACATTACTGGTTTTTCATGCCATATTCATCAATCCTGCTCACATGCCTTATGATTGAGTAACCTGATTAGTATTAACGCCACTGTCCTATTACATGTATCATTTGACACACACATTAGTAAATCTGAATTAATTTTGACATAGTTGCTTATTGATTGAATATGAGTATTGTTCCTTATACTCAAATGGAACTTTGATCTGCTGTAACTTTGAATGATCATTTTTAAACCTTGTCGTGTATGTGAAACATTCAATGCTTATTTCTTGCTAAGTTTGTCATATGTGCCAATTCAATTCCCTGTTTTGATGAATATGCCTATTCCAGATAAGTAGAATGAGCTTGTTAAAATAATAATAATAAGTAGAATGATAAAATACTAGTGTGTCTTTAGTTTTTATATTAAAAGTATATGTGTAATATTTCTTCTATCAGTGACATACTTTTTGTTCTCTTTTGAATGTCCAGATGTTTTGCAAAAGGAAGAAGCAGTACTTGAAGAAGCAGATTACAATGTTTTCTCATCGTGAAGCACTAGATAGGCTTGTTCTATTTATTCTTCCTGTTCTAGAGTATTCCAGCACATGAATGCTTGACTACAACATGTTGTAGGTTGCTTGAATCTGTACATATGTGATGGAAATTTTTAGAATGTGTTCTGAGATATTTCCATAATATTCAGCTAATTCGTGGTAACTTCATTCATATTATTATTCAAACTGGTTTGAAAATTTTCTTTAAATGGTCTGGACTTGGACCTTAAAGAGACTAAGGATCAATTATATTGGACAAATATTTTGGGTAAAAAAGTAAAACGAAAATAAATGAATGTGGAAAGGCCAAGGCCCAGGAAAGAAAAACCTGGAAAACATTGAGCTGGACTCATTTAAAAAAAGATAAAAAGGCTAAAATGTGGGCTTGGCCCATGTAGTCAACCAAATTAATAGGAAAAAATACATTAAAAAGGCCGAATTGTTGGGCTAGGCCCATGTAGAAGATCGAATTGGACCGGGCCGATTCTTGTGCCACATCAGATTGCCACGTCGGATGCCTACGTGGCCTGAGGAGGCTGCTAGTGAACAAAACAAAACAGTAGGTATATTTTGGCCGTAAACGTCTACGACCTTCTCACAGAGAAGGTCGTTAATTTCAGTTTACGACTGCCAGCTTTTGACCATCTGTTTTTGGTCAAAAAAAGGTCGCAAATGAAAATCAATGACCTTTCAGGGACCAATAGTGAGGGTCACAAGTTGACATATTTCTTGTAGTGTGGAAAGGACCAAGTTGCTTACCTTTGTGATCACTTGAATGGATGGGGGCCTTCAAATCTTGATAAAATTTGGGCAAAATGCGTGATGAGCTCGAGGAAGAGATGAAGAACAGAGAGGAAAGGGGAAAGGAGAAAAACAGAGCAAGCTCGACCGCAGGTGGATGAAGGATTTATATAGGACGACCTTTAGTACCGGTTTGTGGCACGAACCGGTACTAAAGGTGTTGGAGGGGCCCCAGACTGACAACATCCTGCCACCACTCTATTTAGCACCAGTTTGGGGCACGAACCGGTGCTAAAGGTTCTCCACGAACTGGTACTAATGAGAGTGGCCCATCTAGCCGTTGGAACCGGCACTAATGGTCACATTAGTGCCAGCTCAAATACAAATCGGGACTAATGAGATGAACATTAGGCCATTTTTCTACTAGTGGCACGTGCTCTTTGGTGGTCTACGCTGGTGGAGCTTCCTTCCGGGCATCGTGCGGACTAGATCTGTCAGGGTACACTTCTCCACCACCAGCTGGTCGAGCTCCTTAGGGCGGACGGATGACAAGAACTACTTCCTTGTGGTTTCATTCACCGTGCAAGGCTATTTCGGCTTGCGGGTCGCGGCCGTCGGCGTCCCTATTCCATTTTCGCTTCGCGGTCACGGTCGCCTAAGTGGCATATTGCGTGGGTCTGTCCCTGACCATCCTTGGATTTGGCTATCTCGACGGACGCAGAGTATCAAGGTGGAAGGTTGTGCGAGCTATCACTACTAGGGAAAACCCTAGCAGTAGCGCTGGTTTTGTGCTCACTAGTAGCATGGGTAGGCGCGCTACTAATAAGGCGCTACAGCTATTGCTTAGCAGTAACGCGTGCCGCACGCGCTACTGCTAGGACAAATAGCTGCAGCGCTTGTTCACTCCCACGCTGCTGCTAATGTAACTACTGGCAGCGTGTTTTCTTTCCATCGCTACTAGTATTTTTTTATTTTTTTTTTATTTTTAGTGTATTTATGCGCCATCTTACAAATATTGGTACAATACCAGTTATGAGGTTTACATCATTATGTCCATAACAGTGTGTCAAATGAAGGTGGATTAGGTTCAAGTGGAGGCAATATGTGGTGCATGTCAAAAGTATACTACTAATCCAAACTTGATCTAGTTTGGACTAGTAGTACTTTCGATGTGCACCACATGTTGCCTCCACTTGAATCTAATCCGCCAGCACAAGCTATTTAATCATCATCATAATCATTAGCACCAACAATATTTATTTAATCACCACTAACACTAGCTAATAATAATCATCAGTCATTACCACCAACACTAGCTATTTTATCATCATAGTAATAGTGTAGCACATCATCATCCTCAAACTCATTTCTAGCCAATCACTCCTGCTGCTCTCTCTTAGGTAAAACAACATAAAACATGTGTAGCTCTCCTCCTTGATCAAGTTGGACCATGCAGATGAACCTGTCTCCTAATTTTGGGTAGCACATCTGTTTGCTGCCCCCTAGTACTTGTCTGCGCTCCCCCATCACATATCTGGTCCAGTCTTGCACTATTAAGCATTCATCGCTGATCTTGAATGCACTAAAGTAACATGTAGGATATCTTGGCCGTAAGCTAATAATACTCATGGTACCTTTAGTCTCGATCCCATAAGGCACAACATTCATCGGGAGTCCTTATTGAAGAACATCGTATGGTCACATACTTAGCAATGAAGTTTAGCTTCACAAATAATGTATGGAAAAGATGCACTGAGGACAAATAGTAAAAATCTTACCATCCTTCCTAAATAGATGTGACCGTAGTTCATGACAAACACTATTGGTCGCACGTTTTCAGTAGTAAGATTTCTAAGTCCAGGAAGAAAATTTGTCTTGACGATATCAAGATCCTCAAGCCATGAAACATAATGACTTAGCTCCTCGCAGTTTAGTTCAGCCCCGGGACAGTAGTAGGTCCTGTCTACCAAGCGCTGGACATGTTTGCTTGCACCGAAATAAGCTGACAATACAAATTAGTTGTCAACTATTTTTGAATAAACAATATCAAAGACATAAATATGGTTGAGAAACTTACATTTTGGTGTAACTGGAGGCGTCTGCACATCGACCCAGATGTCGGTATTACCTTCAATATCATCTTCCGGACGAATATCAAAGGTAATAACCATATCAGGCTGAAATGCATAAGTCTTGCATAGTGCTCGCCATGTTTTGCATCCAAAATAGGTTTAGTCGTCTGAATTGTATAATTTTGCATGGAAAATATAACCATACTCGGTCTTCAAATAAACTTTCATTACCTCCATAGTATGACTGAAACCTATCTTATCCAATACAAAAACTCTTGCATGGCAGGGGATACGCTAGTAGAATAGTAAAAAAATATAAGTTGAAGCAAATGAAGCAGATGTCATGCTTAATTACGAAAAAAGACTTGTCGTTGTGACTTACTGTGTCCACTTCGAAGTTCTCGTCCAGCTTGATGCTGAAGCGCCTATCATCATCTAGGAAGATTCCGTCGCATAGGCCGCGCTCGTCTTCGCAGTATTTGCAAATACCGAAATCCTTTTTGTCGTCAGACATTTCCTATGTTCATAGTTAAAACATTAATTGAAAATCGATAAAAGACAACTACCAGGATACTCAACACACAAATCCGGGGCACTCGATATTTCCTACATATTTTGGCAAAAGTCATGCCAAAATTCACGGCAAAATCCGGCATGACCTTTGCTAAAATAGGATATATCGAGCGCCTGAAATTTGCCGGAACGGAAATGAATCAACACTCCGGCAAAACATAGGCCACTCGGAGGTGTAACCTACAAACATGACCTGCCACTTGGATATTGAGCAACACAAGATATACATTTCAAAATATCTTATAAGACTCAAATTAGCATGCATTCAATAAGCAAAAGTAAATCATCTCATGCGTCCGTACATCGTCGAATATTATCACTAATACATCCCAAATAGTGTCATACATATAACATCACTAGTACAACTAAAACCCTAGCACACGACGGGTATCGGCGCGGGCGGTGGACACCCACAGAGAAGGAACCATCACGGGATCATAGCTCCAGTGAGATCCCTGGAGAACCTGCCAGGTATTGGAGAACTTGTGCTCCAACGCAAACAAGTAGCGACGGACGTGCGCGTCCTCCTCACTGACACGGTGACGCACCACCTCCGCGGAGTCCTCGAGCCTCTGGACCGTCACTGGCCCACGCGACCGCCACCAAAGAAGGTTTGGGTCAACGACAGGCTGGCTCCTCACCAACCTGCGCCCCTCGGTAGGTAGCGCCTCCCAGTACCACCCCGGCGGAGCCCAGTCCCGGACATGGCCCATCTGGTCAAGCAGGTGTCGTCCTCCACCGACCCGACGACGAGGATGCGGGATAGGCATCGTCCACGTCGATGCGGGAAAATTGCTTTAACTAAAAAAATAGCAACAAGTTCTTACTAACTAGTTCTATTAATTCAACTAGTTCTTACTAAAAATAAACTTACTATAAATAAAAATATTCTAGTACCTAATTAGTACCTAGTTCTTACTAACTAATTAGTACCTAAGAACTACTGCCCTAATTACCATCTAATTTGATGAACCTATAGGGGTGGAAAGTGGTAGCGGATATTCCAATTATCCAACTATAAAGTGAAAGAAGTGGTCAAATTTTACTCGTTTTATGATTCATCTTAGAAATTTGATTCGTTTCCACCCTTACATGAACCCTAACTCATTTGAGCCGCATCCGCATCCGATTCGTTTCCACCCTAACTAATTTGATGGAGGTAGAAACCCTAGGCAGAGGTAGGGGAGAGGGAGGAGCAAGCGTGCTCACCTCGGGTGCCTGCGACGAGGGAGGGGCAGGCGGCATCGAGGTCGTTGTCGGGGCTCCGGGGCAGCGTTGAGGTCGGGGTCGGGGCGGCGTCCCGGGCGGCGTTGAGGTCGGGGGCGGGGCCGGCGCTGAATCTGGGGTCGGGGGCGGCATGGGGAGAGCGCGCGGCGGCCGAGGGGCGACGGCGGCGGCGAGAGTGGAGTTGATTTGGGGGATGAAGTGGCCGTGGGGAAGGACGAACCGCGTGGTTAAGTCAGAAGTACCAGTAGCGCGTTCCAGAAAGGGCGCTACTGCTATGTTAGCTACAGCGCGTTCTGGAATACACGCTGCAGCTAAGGAGATTAGCAGTAGCGCTGGGCCATTATACTCGCTACTGCTAGGTTGGGCTAGCCATGTGCGCCCAGTTCAAACGTAGCAGCAGCGCTTTTCGCTAGTACGCGCTACTGCTAAAGTCATAGCAGTAGCGCGGTTTATTTACGCGCGCTGCTACTAAGTAGCAGCAGCGCTTGATTTTGTACAGCGCTACTGGTAAAATTCTGTGTATAGGCTTTTCCCTAGTAGTGTATAGATGTGTGGTAATAGTAGAGGATGCAACGAGGTGAATGCGTGAGGATGAAGATGAAGGGAGGGGAAGGAGAAATTACCTTCCCCCCCCCCCCCACTTTATAGCCGCCGCAATAAAGCTGAATGGTCAGGACTCACGGTGTGACAAACTCCCCACATCCTCTGTGGTTTCCCATTCTACGAGATGTGGGCGCGCGTGTGAATTCAGGCATTATCATCATGTCATTGCGCAACCAACAAGTGACCTCAAGTGTCGATGAGCTTGTTTTGACAAGACAACATAGGCATGGCTGTGACGCTTCAATCAACCAATGAATTGACATCATAGCTCAGAACACGGGGCCTCGGCCTTCAGCGAGCTCCGTGCCACACCTGAGCCCGCAACGGAAGGCGTTCCTAGAGTCCTCGCGGTGAGCAGGCCCGCAGATGTCTTCAAGGTCGAGCATCTCGAAAGAAGTCCTGATATCCAACACAAAGACGAGGAGTTCTCATGGGTTCTCGAAAACCAAAAAGCTCCAACCCCACACAAGCTCGGGGCTACTAAAGGTGTGATGCACCAAGGATGCCTTCTCCACAGGGAGCCCGACGACAAACCTGCCAAGGGGCCCGGGAGGCCGACCACATAGCTAGCAACATGAATGTTCCCAGAGGAATGGTAGGCTTCCATGGATTATCTTGCCCCCCAAGCCAGCATGGCAGCAGCCATGATTGGATCTCCCTCTTGTAAAACTATAGCCCTCACCGTGCATATATGGAGAGGGCTACAGGTCTCTCATTCTGATACACTCTCACAGACTAGACTCTCGGTAGCAATCTCATCTCCACCATTGTTATCCCTCGCCCGAGGTACACCCACCATCAATAAGAACTCGAAGGATGACATAGGGTATTACTCCTCACTAGAGGCCTGAATTAGGGTAAAACCCTTGTGCGGCCTTCGATCTGGTACATACGGCCACGTTCACCACCCCACCGAGCGTACTGACCAGATTATGCACCGCCAGCGCTTATCAAGTCTAGCACCCAATGGGGACAGCCAACAACGGCGAAAAACAGGCGGGTGTTGGCCTGGGAGCTGCCGGCGCCCCGACGGGAACAAGAAGGGCACGGCGAATGGCAGTGTGCGACGCATGGATGGGAAGTTTTGGCAGCGCTAGGGTCTATAGACTGTGTCATCTCTCATAATTGATGCAAGCATAGCATGCAAGAGGGACGCAACCATGTGACACGTACCCAAACAAACCCCTCCCAATGGCCACAACGCTTAGGCCCGCACCCCCCGCATGCCCGACCAAAGGGGCCCACTCAACGCGCCTGCAGGGCCAAAATTGAGACCACTAGCGAAATCGGCCGCCTCGATCGCTCCCGGGAGGTTTTGCCCCATGGAGATTAGTGATTTAGGAGATGCATATATTATGAAAAAGGAAAGCCATCCATAAAGTTGTCAACCCATGTTTAATGAACTTGTTGTTGTATTGGTATAAAAATTGCCACCTTGTAACTTTGGTACTAAGGCAACTTCATAGAAATATTTGGCGACACTTTTGGAAGAAAGAAAGAACATCAAAGCTTAACAACATATGGGTCTAGTTTTGATGATCTCGTCTAAACAGCAGGCCATGGAGATAGATTGGAAATCCTAATAATGGTTCGAGAGAGATATCATTTCGAAATTTCAAATAACATTAAGAGCGATGGCGCCATTGCTTTTATCACCCATAGATGCATGTGTGAAACGTTCAACTACATTTTTACCTCTTTAAAATTAGCATGTACAATCGCACAGGGATAAAAATGTGCAGTGTCATCATGTAGAGCTCATCTAGCATTGTCATGCTTCAAATATGGTCAATATTTTTTGCTCAGTTACTGTTTGAGGAAAGATTAAGCCAAGAAAAATATGTTCGACAAGCACCTCAAGATGCCGCCTGTCAAAGGTACTACACTCCTTCCCAAGACACAAATAGCCTCTTCATTAACTGTCCGATAGCCATGCGGATTTGGCAATAACTCACGCCTACTTCCTTCCAAGACTTATGGGTTATTGCCACACCAAAAGCAACCTCAAAAACTTCATTTAGGCAGAGGTGCGTGTGTGGGACTTTCACATGACAAATTTTCTCTGGTCTTTCTCATGGTACCGAAACAAAACAGCAACGCGAGGGTGGATGGAAGAAGTGTGGAGCGGAACGGAAAACATTTCCCTTTTTTAGATAGGAAGAGACATCTATAGATATAGATATAGAGATATGGATGTTTTTTAAAACATCCATAAAGTTGATGTTCCATGTTTGCCGCCTAGTAACTTTGCTACTAAGCCAACTTCATAGAAAAACAAATTATGACACATGCGAAAGATATAAACGTCGAAGCTCAACAACATAGGGTCTAGTTTCAATGATCTCGTCGAAACAAAGCGGACCATGGATATGCACACAAAATGGTTTGAGAGATATATCATTTTGAACCTTAAAAAATAACATTTAGGGTGCCGACATCATTGATTTTGTCACTATATGTTTGTCCCTTTAAAATTAACATGTATGGTCTCACATGCAATAAAAAATGTGAAGTGTGATCATGCCCAGCGCATCTAGCACTGCCGTGCTCAATATGGTCAATATTTGTTGCTTGGTTATTGTTTGAGAAAAGATTAAACCAATGCAAATGTGTTCTACATGCACCTCTCCCGACCCGCCGCCCATACGAGGTTCCCTGTTCCTTCCAAAGACACATAGCCTCTTCATCAATTGTCTGAAACTCATGCGGATTTGGCAACAACCCATGCCTACTTGCCTCCGGGGCTTATGGGTTGTTACTACGCCAAAAGCAAGCTCAAAAACTTCATATATTCAGAGGTGCCTCTCTCAATTATCTGAATTAGGGACGTAGGGAATGCTACGGCATTCCAAAGCCTAGATCACCCTCCCTCTCTTACTAGTGGAAGTAACATTTAGAGCGCCGACATCATTACTTTGTCGGATAGATGTATGCATATCGATGGCGAATCGTTCCACTATTTTTTCGTCTCTTTAAAAATAGCATGTATGGTCTCATATGTGATAAAAATGTGGTGTGTCATCATGTCGAGCTCATCTAGGGTTGTCGTGCTCCAAATATAGTCAATATTTGTTGCTTAGTATTGTTCGGCGACAAATTAAATCAACGCACATATATTTAACAGTCATCCCTCGTAAGCCGCCGCCCGTGTAAGGTACTTTGTTCCTTACGAAAACACAAATCACATCCTTATCAACTGTCTGAAAGCCATGTGGATTTGGTAACAACTTACTCTTCTGCCGCTTACTTGTTTCGGAAAATCAACCTTAAAAACTCCATTTAGTCAGAGGCGTGTCTCTCTCAATTCTCTGAAAATTTTGGGACTCAAGAAATGCTAAGGTGTTTCGAAGCCTAGATCAACCTCCCGCTCTTATATTAGGAATATTATGTGGACTCTAATCCAATGTCATTAGCTTGGGCCAAGCACGATTGTGAAACAAAGCCGAGACGAAACTGAAAAAGGCCAGTCGGTCTGACCCTCTTTTCAGATTGGACACTCTTGATCAAGGGGCCATCAAATTTTGTTTGAATTGAGCACACGCGACCGAATTTGACACCCCCTATCTGGTATGCCATACTTACTTCTGGAACCTTCCTTGCTAACTGCCATGATATCGTCCCATCTACAAAAGGAGGAGGAGCAGCAAGCCCCCCGGATCTGAGTTCCCCCATGGCATAATCAAACTCTCTGATCCACCCAACATTTCGCGTCGCCCACAGAACCTACCCCTCCTAGCTAGGCTACAACTTCGGCATCGGTCGGCGATGGCTAATCTGGCAGCAGGTGGCTACGTGTTCCAACCCACCGGCTGTGAGCTCGTCGGCTACTACCTCATGCCCAGGGCGGAGCTCGGTGGCTTCTTCCTCCCCGGCGTCATCGCGGAGGACGTGGACGTCTTGTCCTTGCGCCCACGCGTGCTCTCCTTCCCGAAAAACCACAGGAGGGATTACGGCGAGGTATGGGGCTTCTTCTTCGCGGCAAAGCCCGCCGGCGAGACGTGCCCAACGCCGGGCGCGGGCGGGTGCTGGGAGCAGTACGGCCAGGAGAAGGCATACTACGACGGCGAGGGCAGTCGGGAGGCAGTGGCGTTCCGGCGTGTTGGTGCCGTGCCCGATCGCTGCCTAGCCCTAGCTCTCCTCTCTCTCTTTCTCTAGCACGAACCAAGCAGAAGAAGGAAGGAAGAAGACAGAGGACACGGGAGGTTTTTTTCCAGGCGCTCGAGCGCCACTTCCACGAGCACGAACTCGTCAAACCTCGCCAGTTACAACGATCATACGGGGCTTTATACCTGGGAGACGCTGGGAATGATCCCCACGTCCTCCACCAAGCAGGACACCCGATCGGTCCGCTCTGGCCGCGGCCACCTCGCGCCCGCGTACGCGTAGCTCGCGGCGAGCCCTCAACGATCTCGTCCACCAATCCCGTGATCCCCTAACTAACTGGCTACACCATGCACGCTAGCTGGGTCCGCGCACACACGCACCAGCCTGACTCACGCACGCACGCACACACATATGGACATGGCTTGTTACTAACATTCACGCCCCAAGCCATGACCTTGCACATGTCAGGCTCGTTGTCGACCTCGCGCCATGGGCGCCGCACCGCACCGCTGTGGCCTCCGCCGCGCAGCACCCCACGTCCCACGCTCCCACGCTCGTGTACACGACGAGCACGCACACAGTCTCCACGGCCCGAGTCCAGCGCCCCGACGCGGTCCGTTCTCCGCTGCCTTCGTCACGCCACCATGCCGCCGTGCCCTTCGCGCGCACTCCCCACGTCCCTGCGCTCCCGGCCCGCGCTCCCGCCGCGCACGTACGCGATCTGCGCAAACAGGTCCAGCGCCTCGACCTCGACGCGGTCCACTCCCGCGGTCCCGACGCGTCCAGTGCGCACCCATAACACGCACCGGTCACGCCCGACTTGCCGCCGCGCTTATTGCCCTGCACCGTTGCGCCGTCAACCATAGCACAGCACCTCCACGGGCGTCGCGCCGAGCCGCCGCGGCCTCTGCGCCACCACGCAGGTCCTCCACGAACTCCTCGTCTGCTTGTAGCGTGCACGGCATCACGCCACATCGCCGCGGACTCGCCGCACGTTGCCGACGCCACGCGCTCGCCGCGCGCACGGCATCACGCTCCACCACCGTGGACTCGCCGCGCGTTGCCGACGCCACGCGCTCGCCGTGTGCCGTTGCCAAGACCTTCATATCCGCCGCGCGCCACGGCCGCCCCTCGAACCTTGTGGCTCTGTATACCAATTGTTGGTGCTGTGCCCGATCCTGTCTAGCCCTAGCTCTCCTCTCTCTCTTTCTCTGGCCCGAACCAAGCAGAAGAAGGAAGGAAGAAGACAGAGGACACGGGAGGTTTTTTTTTTCAGGCGCTCGAACGCCACTTCCACGAGCACGAACTCGTCAAACCTCGCCAGTTACAACGATCATACGGGGCTTTATACCTGGGAGACGCTGGGAACGATCCCCACGTCCTCCACCAAGCAGGACACCCAATCGGTCCGCTCTGGCCGCGGCCACCTTGCGCCCGCGTACGCGTAGCGAGCCCTCAACGATCTTGTCCACCACTCCCGTGATCCCCTAACTAACTGGCTACACCACGCACGCTAGCTGGGTCCGCGCACACACGCACCAGCCTGACTCACGCACGCACGCACACACATATGGACATAGCTTGCTGCTAACACGGTGCAGGTTCGCGTACCGCTACTCGTGGAGGGACGGGGAGGTAATATCGCAGACGCGCTGGCGGATGAAGGAGTACTGGCTCAACAGAAACGCGGCCGCCTTCCGCCACGCGCACCCGGGCCCCGTGCCGCCGGACGTCGTCTTCGTAGTCCACAAGGTCTACAGGAAGCCGCTGATCCCTCCGCCATTGCCGCCCGACAGCAACTCCAGCGAGGACGAGGGCTCCGAGAGCTACATCGTGTACCCGCAACTCGATGAGATCATGCGGCGGTTAACGCTGGGGAACTAGGGCGGCCAAGGGGCGGTGCTCCTCCCCCTGCAGGAGTAGCATTACGCCACTGCATGTTGATTTCTTCAGCGTTGTTGTGTGTGTCTCTTGTGTTTTCAGTTCTGGATTGTGCCTTCGATCAAGTTGAGGCAGATTGCTTGTTGTAGTTCGTCGATCGTTGTTTTAATCATTTCGGAGTTTTCTTCTGTTGCTTAGACATAGCTTTAGTTTTGTATGACTTTGCTATGTTTGTGTGTGTATGTTGGTGTGGCCGTGTGTACCCTAGCTATGTAGAGGTTGTGATTGTGCTCATTGTGTTTGTATTTTGTTGATGCTTCATTTGAGTCAATAAAAATCGTCATTTGTCGAAAAAATTATGATCCATCTTCTTTGCAAAATCTATCAGAACTGTTCAGAGGTGTTATATCTTTTAGAGAACTTACAGTTTTCTCTGCACATTTAGTGTTCATACTAGAAAACTTGTAAGCACCAAATCATGCTGCAGAAATTCGGTGAGGCTGAGAATTAATTGGTCTCCGTTTCTTGGCAGATATATGAATTGGACTGAAGCGAGAGGCAAAGGCTAAGGGAAACTACTCCATAAATGCTACTGGCTGGAATGTTATCAAGCTTACAATAATTGCTTCTGGGTCGCACGAGTTATTTTTGGCATCACTTTGATATGTTAGACTCAAGATTCAAGACCCATAAGTCCAAAATATTTCTGGCCATGCCTCTCCGGTCTCTGGAGCCCGGAGCTTAGCCAGGTCAAGCAGATCTTGTAGCAATTGCATTTGCCATGGAGTAATGGTTTTAAACCAAGAAATAATTAGTCCCTTTTTGAGTTATATCTGAAATTAGCATTCATGATATGAATTGGGGAAAATATGACCTGCTCACTTTGCTGTCTTTATGTAGCACATTCACCTTGCATAATGAATTGCAATATTTCAAACTTCAGGCAACCTATGATTTTATTTGCTTATATATACTTGTTTAGAGATTAGTGTTTTCGAGGGTTGGTCACAGAAAAGTTGTAATCACCTAATCATAGTGCGGCAACTTGTATAGAAGTGAAATTTGGTACTCCCTTATTTTGTTCAATGCACATACAAATTTAGAATTGTTTTCCATTCTATAAATTGGACTGAACTAGAGCACTAGTAAATTTCAATGCTACTGACTGGAATATTGATGATCTAGAAGACTAAATTTGTGGGTGAGTGTACACGCGTATATATAAGCGCTTGCATTTCTACTGCGTTCGGAAAAAAAGACTAAATTTGTGCTACTCAATTCAGCCCAGAGCTTCGCAATGACTCATATATCTTGTAGCACTTCATTTGCCGAGCATTACTATTAATAGCAGCAGATCATCACGTAGGGCATCATCACATGCGTACAACAGTTTGGCTTAGATTGGACCAGATGAGATTGATTTGCTACACCAACATGATTGTAATCCTCAAGGTTAAACAATAAAAATCTCATTTTCCTGTAAAGAAAATAGCAGCCTAAGTTTCAGGCCATTTGCAGACATTTATATTTAGGTTTATATTTGATTGACTTAAATAGTTGTTGTTGGTCCACTTTAAATATTTTTAGGGGCATTTTGGGAATTTGAACATGGTTGGTTTCTTCATGACAATTACTTTGGGATGATTTAGGATATTACCAACATTTTTGTTTTACTGTCTGAAGAAATAATATTTTGACTTGTAACTGGAATTCGAATTTGAGTTTTATTTGGGAAAAGTGGTTTGCACTATTGCAAAACATGATGACATGGCAATAATTAGGAGGAGATCACTATAGTTTAATTACAGGGTTGTTATCGTGAGCTGGACGTTGTCCTCGGCAGCGGGGAGGTACGACGAACCATGGGAGCGAGCTGGAGCGGTGAACGAATATAGTGTAGCTGTTGATTTATCGATTGTTGATTGTTTTGTAGTACTAATTTACATGAATTTAATGGGTTGCCAAAGATTGATTGTTGATTGATTTGTACCGATTGATCTGAATTAATTGGTTGCCAGATATACTAAAGATTTATTAGGTTACCGCAGATTGCTCCAAATTTATTTGTACCGATTAATCCGAATTTAATGGGTTGCCAAAGATAGCAAAAGATTGGTTGTTGTTGGATTTGTACAGGTTAATCTGAAATTAATGTGTTTCCAAAGATACGAAAGATTTATTAGGTTCCTGGTGACTGACTTATTTGGCCGGTCACATGAAAACTGTGTGCTGCCGTGTGGGGATGTATCATTTTTGGAAATTGGGAACCATTATTGAAATTCAAGATAATTTTTTTTGTTTTGACAAACATTTTCCAAATGCATGATTATTTTTCTAATACATGATTTTTTTTGAATCAACAAACATTTTGGAATCGATGTTTCTTGCAATTCACAGAAAAATTGAATTTTGTGAACATTTTCAAAAATTCATGTATAATTTTTGAATCTGTGAACATGTTTTGAATCCAAAAATATTTATTCAAAATCATGACATTTTTTATTTCTAGTACCTTTTTGAGAATCGTGAATATTTTTTGAATATGCAAACATTTGTTTTAATCACAAACATTTTTTTGAATCAGTGGATATTTTATGACTTCATGATTACTTTTTTCCAAATTCTCAATTTTTAGGATTTTAGAACTTTTCTGAAATCCTAAATTATTTACAGAAGAAAAAACAATACAAAACAGAAAATAAAAAATGATATGAAATAATAGGGCGCCTTGTACATGGGCCGGCCCAAAAGGGCACTCTAAGTAAGAGGGGGGTACGCGTTGTGACTCCTCCCAGCATGCATCGTGTGAAATAGGACCTCCCCAAGAACTCCCACCCCCATGTGAGCTCCTATCTGCAACATTTCACAACGAATAACAGCCCTAAGAACACACAAATAGCCAGTTAGGTCGGCCCAAAAGTGGGAGCGTTGTGCAAAATTCTACAAATTATTGCGCTCCCTAGGGGTCGAACACACGACCTCCACCTCTCACGCGCACGAGCCTAGCCAATGACCTGATAGAGCAAAATTGTGTTCCTAATGAGTTGCGCAGAGTTTTAAGAACTACAAACATCCATAGATTTGAAGATTTTTTTTTAATTTTTGAACACGTTTTTATGAAAAAATTGATTACCTTTTGAGACGCATGCATTTTCAAAATACTGAACAATTTTCGAAAACAGAAACAATTTTGAAAATTAGAATACATTTTGAAATTCTAAACAAAATTTTAATTATTTTTTACATTTTTAAAATTAAAAATAAATTTTGTACTAAATCGGAGATAGCCCATCGAAATTCCCCTCACCGACAGCCTAGGCCCACACTCCCAAATGTTGACCAAGGCCCACCAGCCGCCAGCCCAGCCTAGGCGTGACTCGGTCAAAATCGGGAACAGCCAAGCAGATCTATCGATTGGATCGCTCCTGGGAGTTTCAACATCCATAAAATTGTCAGCTCATGTTTAACGAACTTGTTGTTGTGTTCATATCAAAGTTCCCGAGTAGTAACTTTGGTACTAACGCAAATTCATAGAAAAATTTGGTGACGCCATTCAGGAAAAAAAAAGTTAATGCTTAACAACATATAGTCTAATTTCGACGATCTCGTTGAAACAAAGCTGATCATGAAGATAATCCGAGTAATGGTTTGAGGGAGATATGATTTTGAAGTTTCAAAAGTAACATTTGGAGTGCTGACATCATTGCTTTTGTCGTCCATAGACGCACGCATATCGCTGGTGAATCATTTTGCTATATTTTTTGTCCATTTAAAATTAGCATGTATGGTCTCATATGGAATTAAATATGTGGAATGTGACCATGCTGAGCTCATCTGACGCTGTGTGTGCTCCAAATACAGTCAATATTTGTTGCTTGGTCATTGTTCGAGGAAAGATTAAATCAAGACAAATATGTTCAACAAGCACCTCTTCATCAATTGTCCGAAAGTCATACAAATTTGTCAACAACTCACTCCAAGCCACCGCCCCGTACAAGGTACCTCTCCATCAATTGTCCGAAAGCAATGCGGATTTGCCAACAACTCACTGTTCTGCCGCCAACTTGCTTCCGCGCGTAAGGGGTGGGGAGGGGGGGTCGTTGCCACGTCATCATCAACCTCAAAAACTTCACTTGACCACATGTGCCTCACTCAATTCTCTAGAAATTTTGAGACTCATCTCTCTTGAAATTTCAGGACTAAAAATGCTTAGGTGTTTCTAAGCATATATCACCATAGCTCTTTTATATTAGGAATATTTATGGACTCTAATCTATTGCCATGTGTTTGGGCCAAGCACGGTTGTGCAACAAATTCGATTGCACAATCCTGATCAATTGGCCCATCAAATTTTGTTTTAATTGAGCACATGTTATCTCCGACTTAATTAGACACCCTCTATCTAGTGTGCCATCTGTACTTGGCTTCTGCAACCTTCCTGTCATTAATGCCAACCCATCTATAAAAGCAGGAGCAGGTCCTCCCAACCTGAATTATCCCAGGGCATAATCGAACTCTCTTTCTCTCAGATCCACTCAACATTTTGAGTCGCCCACACAATCTACCTCTCCTAGGCTACAACTTCGATATCGGTCGGCGATGGCGAACCCTAATCTGACAGCCGGGTACGTGTTTCAACCCACCGGCCTTGAGCTCATCGACCACTACCTCGTCCCCAGGGCGGGGCTGGGCGGCGACATCTTCCCCGGCTTCATCAACAAGGGCGTGGACGTCTTGTCCTTGCCCCCGCGTGAGCTCCCCTTCCGGGAAAACCACATAAGAGATTATGGCGAGGTATGGGGTTTCTTCTTCGCGGCAAAGCTCGCCGGCGAGACGTGCCCGACGCCGGGCGCGGGCGGGTGCTGGGTGCAATACGGCACGGAGAAGCCGTACTACGGCAGCGAGGGCGGCCGAGAGGCAGTGGCGTTCCGGCGCAGGTTTGCATACCGCTACACGTGGAAGGGCGGGGCGGTATGGTCGCCGACGCGCTGGCTGATGAAGGAGTACCGGCTCAACAGGGACGCGGCCGCCTTCCGCCGCGCGCACCCGGACCCCGAGGCGCGGGACGTCGTCTTCGTGGTCCACAAGGTCTACCGGAAGCCGGTGCTCCCCCCGCCTACCGACAGCAGCTCCAGCGACAGCGAGGAGGAGGACTTCGAGCGCTCCATGGTGTTGAAGAGGAAGCGGTCGTAGAATTATGCAACTGGAAAAGGACCGTCCCCCGCGTCGCTCCACAGGGGCGGCTCGGGCGGAGACCAAGCCGCGACTTCCGCCGCCCCCTCCCCTCCTCCCCTCCTCCGCCGCCACCGGCACGCGTCGCCGGGCAAAGCCCCGGTGGCGGCTGGCGGCGGCGGGCCCTCGCTCCTGCGCGCGGCGGTTGGTCTTGTGTGCGACCTCGGTGGTGCGTGCGCAGCAGCGTCGCGCGCGGCGCCGTGCTCCGGCGGCGCTCCGGTTTGTGCAGCGGCCTCTAGGTCGTCTGGTGCTCGGCGGTTGGTCGTCGCATGGCCCTGTGCCCCCCTGGTTGCTGGGTGGGCCGGCGTCGGGCGCCCCTGCGCGGCGCGGGTGGTGGATCTGGGCGGTTGCGCTCCTCGGGCTCGCCCCGGTGTGTGCCGTCGCCTTGGCGAGGCCGCGGCGTGCGGGGCCGGATCCGGCAGGCCCCTGCCCGGATCTGTTGGGTGGCGCCAGTTTTCCTGCTCCCTCGGCGGCAGATCAGGTTTTCCCCAACTTGGCATTCGCGTTTTCTCGGCGTGGTGGTGCTCTGTATTGCGCCTGGTTATGCCTGGAGCTCCCCGGTGTGGTGCTGGCCGGCGTTGTACCGTGCTCCACCGTTGGCTGCCTCTTCCTCCGCCTATCGGCCTATTGCGGTTGCAGAGGTCGGCAAAATCCTTGGCCTGCAGATGGCAGCCATGGATGCGGCTTGCTCTCCACGCGGGGGGCAGCCGTGGGCGGGTTGGAAGGGCCCCCTTGTCCCGCTGTCAGCGTTGATGGGTGTTGTTTGTGGCGGCCATGGATGCGGTTCCTCTCACCCGGGAGGGCCGTGGCTTGGGGGTTGGCCGTCTTCCCTTGTCTTCGTCAGTGTTCTTATTGTTCGTCCTCAGGTGCCCCTTCATGTGTCTCTGCTGTGGCGATGCCTATGTGACTACACCGGTGGCACACAGGTGTTGTGGCGTCGTCTCGGCTCACGTATCCTTTCGATTGCGCCCCACGACACAGGTGGTGTCGTGGCGTTGGGTAGTCTCGGATGCGCGGCGCCTTTCGATCACGTCGATGGTGCAGTGTCTTGGTTTGGTCTACTAGGTGATGCCCTTCGGCCTTGTCGGTGGCACACAGGTGCCGTGGTGTCGTCTCTTGTTTCGTGTGTCCTTTTGATTGCACCCCACGACACAGGTGGTGTCGCGGCGTTGTGTACTCTCGGATGCGCGGCGCCTTTTGATTGCATCGATGGTACAGTGCCCTGGCTTGGTCTCGGCTGGCCAATGGCGTTCGACTACTTTGGCAGTGCTCTTGTTGTGTTGTCTGTTCTTTCCCTTTTTGTTTCTCCCCTGTTTTATGTGTTGTATGTGTGTGTCCTTTTTTCTTTATCTCTTCTCCTCTTGTGCCCCCCATGTATTTCTGGTTCACTTGAACCTATCTTGCAATAGGCTGCAAAGCCTTATAGGCAATATGAATACAATTCAGGTGGGGAAATCTCCCCCCCGGTGAAAATTCAAAAAATAATAATTATGCAACTGCATGTTAATTTCTTCAGAGTTGTTGTGTCTCTATTTCTTTTCATTTCAGTTGTGGATTGTGCGCTAGTTGAGGTAGATTGATTGGTCCGTTTCGTTCGAAGTGCAATGTAATCAGCCTCCCTCGCAGCATCTGCCAGAACAGTTCGGAGGTATTATCACCGTTTCATTTTATGATTTATGTTTTATGTGGACGTGAGTCTTGGTCTGATGTCTTCCCATCTGAGAAATTTTAGATTTGATGATCTATCTTCATAGTCCGCTTTGTTTCGAATAATTGGAACTGGAGTAGTGTTTAGGAGTAATGGTTACTCCTCCAGTTTCAGTTTCAAAATGGTTGGAGATAGAGACCAGCTTTTCTACTCTCGGGTGTAGGTACACCCAAGTTTGGAAAAAAAAATAAAAACATGATCAAACAATGTCAAAAAAATCTGCAGTTTGGGGACATGAAACTTCATCAAATGTTCAAGCTTTTTGCAAGAGTTCAGCGGAAAAAAACATCAGAGGAGCTCTCGGCAAAAAAAACAAAATCAATGTTCTAAGTTTGCGCACTGTTTGAGCATTGATTTTGTTTTTTTTTTGTGAGAGCTCCTCGGATGTTGTTTTTAGCTGAAACTTTGCAAAAAGTTCAAACATTTAATGAAGCTTGTTGTCTCAAGATTTCAGATTTTTCGGACCTTGTTTTATCACATTTTTCGAAGTTTTGCAAACTCGGGTGTACCTACATCCGAGAGTAGCCACAACTTTCCCTTGGAGATATCAGTTTGAATACAACTCCAGTTTCAGTTTTAGTATTTAGGAGTAATGGTTTCCAGTTTCAGTCACAGCAAACAAGCTAAAGATGTCTTCACATCTCAAAAATCGGAAGCTAAGCTTTGGATGACTTTGCTGGACATATATAAGCACCATACTAGTATAAGCTGTAATGTTCGAGTAGGGCGTTTTGGTGCCCAGGCTCATCTGCACTCGGTTAGAAAAAATTCATAAAAAATTCAAAACAAATTCAAAAAATTCCAAATAAAATTTGTATGGTAGACAATTTGATGCGTGAGGCCCGCCCCAAATTTCAAGTCATTTGGACATGCATCTGTGACTTACCTAACAGATTTTAAACCAACAAATAATTAGTATATCCGGTCGTCCGGTTGCGCAGGACTGTTGTTGAAGCGACTTCTAATGAAGCTTGGATCAAAGATATCAATGGTGAGAGCAACATTCACACTTTCCTGTAGGTGGTTACCTTCTGGAAATTATTTCTTAAACCCCGACGATCCATGGCACTAAAGATAAGCGGACCTGGAGTTGGGTTTTAGAAGGAGTTTTTTCGGCAAAGTTAGTATATGGTGCTTGTTTCACTGCGGCAATCAATTGGATTACGAATTGCACCATAAGGCAATCCTGGGCGCTGTTGAAATACAAACTTTTTCTTTGGCTCGTCGTCGTGTTTGCCAAGAGGGATTTAGCACATAATGATACTTGTTGTTTATGTACCTCTACACACAGGAGGTGGCTCATTTCGATCATTTAGAGCTCGGTACTGCAATGGGCAAATCTGAGTGAGATCATTCCCTGGGCTTCCCTTCCAATCCATGATGGTGGTAGGAGGCCAGGTCAAGAACTCATGGCACAAAGAGTAAGGCTTTAAGTTCGTTGGTGTCTCTAACCTAGAGCATATGGCTAGAGAGAGGAAGTACAAGTGGGTTTTTTAACAACACATACTTGCCTTTGCGAAGAGTCATCGATCGGTCTAAAACCGATGCTCGGGAATGGGCGGACGCAAGTCTTCGTCGTTTCATATTATGATTTAGATTTTATATGTATGTGAGTCTTGGTCGTTTCTACCCATGTTTGGGTTGTTGTGTGCGACCGTCTTAGCTTTGTTTCAGTCATCTAGTTAGTGAGATAAGGCTGAGTCATCTAATTACGATATTTTTTAAAACTGCCAGGATAGTTCAGGATGTATATAATTCAACCTCCACGAGTAGTTGTTTAGAGAAAAAATAGGGTTGGTTACAGAAAAGTTGTAATCGCCTAATCATAGTGCCGAAACTTGTATATACTTCCTCCGTTCCTAAATATTTGTCTTTCTAGACATTTCAAATGACTACTACATATGAATGTATGTAGACATATTTTAGAGTGTACATTCACTCATTTTGCTTCGTATGTAGTCACTTGTTAAAATGCCTAGAAAGACAAGTATTTAGGAACGGAGGGAGTAGATGTGAAAACTGGTACTCCTTATTTTGTTCAGTGCACATACAAATTTAGAATCGTTTGTCCTTCTGTAAATTGGACTGAACTGAGACACTTGTAGTAGATGTTATTTTGGTTTGAATTAGCCTAGTAGTAGAAGTCAATGCTACTGACGGGAATTTTGGGTGATCATTGCAAGGATGTGCCAGTTTCAGTTTATTTACAAGCCTATGTTCATGATCCAAGGGGGCTAAGTTTGTCCTAGTCATTTCACTCCCGAGCTTAGCTCGTTTCCAAAAAAAAAGAAAAAAGAACGTCATGCTTAGCCTTGTCAGGTAGATCTTGTAGGACTTGCATTTGCCTTGTAGCTTAGTCCCCCCTTCCAATTGCAGCAGATCATGGGGCCATGGCCAAGGCCGACAAACGGTTTTGTGTTTCAAATACGTGTTGAGTATAATAACCATACTTGTAGAAACCGTAATATTCATGGATATGTGACTTGCCGTCCTGACATCAACTGATATATTTCATGGAAATGCTTCCGCAAATATTTGCTACCTTTCCCATGGGCATGAACAAATATTTGCTACCTTTCCCAGCAACATTTTGGTTGCATATTTCAGTCATATTCACTAGGCCCAGTAACGTTTTGGCTGCATCTTTTCCAATGAAACATTGTCCAGCTTTGTTGTGCATGTTGCACAACCCCATGCAGTTTTGGGGGTGGACCCCACTTTGCATGCTTTTGTGCATGGCATGCAATTGATACCGTTGCCGCACAATTACCCACGCCAAGATGCACCCAGTGCATTGCCTTTGCCGCTACCAAGGCCAAGTGTGTTCTCTTACACCGCCTTACCACTCTGCAAGAAGACGAGCCGCTTACTGCTGCCAAATACTTCAAGCTGTTTGAACAACCCCTTGCGGAGGACGTCGTCCAGGCATTCGCAGATTACTACGGGGGAGATGAAGTGAGAACGTCCTAAACCCATGGGCATCTGAACCCGCTTTTCAAAAATGCATTTTAAACGCATTTCAAAATATTAAAAATTTCGAAAGAAAATCACATGCATGCATCTTCGCACACATGTGTACGCGGCACAATTTTTTGTGAAGAAGAAAATTTCTTTTTATTTTTTCTCTGTGAAAAAGACAAATTTCAGTGCTTTTGAATAGCATTTCATGATGCATTTTTGTCTTTTTTGCATAGGCCGGAGAAAAAGTTGTTTTTCCGTGAAACTTTATGCGCGCACATAGAATGCGAAGATGTATGCGTGAACATTTTTCATAATTTTTTGGCATGTAGTAATGAGTTTTCCAAAGTGGGTTAATTCATGTACTTTCCGGGTGGGACATGCCGAACACCGTGCTTTCCAGGCTGCACCCCATCCCTGCCAGCTTCCTCTTTTGCACAAGCCAAAGAAAAAGTTATTTTCCCGTGAAACTTTCTGCACGTACATAGAATGTAAAGATGTATGCATGAAACATTTTCCAGATTTTTTTGGCATTTAGTAATGAGGTTTCTAAAATGGGTTAATCCATGTACTTTTCAGGTGGGACATGCCTAGCACCGTGCTTTCCAGGCTGCATCCCACCCCTGCCAGCGGCCGAACCATCCCAGCTTAGTGTCGTGCTCCATCCCCCATTGGACCCATCCTTGGTCTTTATGGAGCGCAACCTTCGTGCGATTTTTTGGAACATTCTCGGTCTTAATTGTCCTGCCAAACGTGCTATCGTTTGTTTCATTATATCTGCTACCTCTCGTGCTGTGCTCTGCGTCAAAGAGAACAGACTGGACCTTCTCGTGCTGGTCACGGTGATCGAGACGTTGGGCCCGAGTTAGGACTTCTTCTTCCACCCGCGATTGGCCTCGGGAAGGCATTCTTCTCGCCTAGCATCCCTCGGCGGTGTCCATCTCCAATGCCGCCATTGGCTTGCACCACATTACGGCTCTCATCTCTATCGTCGCTAAGAAGGTGCACTCGTGGTTGACGGGGGTTTATGGCCCTCAAGGAGAAGACGAAAAGTTGCAGTTCCTGGCAGACCTTCGGGATGTGAGGGTGTTGTATGCTGGTTCGTGGCTGCTTGGCGGCGACTTCAACTTAATCACTTCATGTGCTAACAAGAACAATAACCGTATCAACCTCCACACCTCTCGCCGACTCATGATGGGGCATGTGCTCTTTGGCAGCCGACGATGGTGGGGCTTCCTTCCAGGGTAATCTGCGGACCAGATCTGCCCGCACAGACTTCTCTACCACCATTTAGTTCGGGCTCCTCAGCATGGACAACCGACATGAATCACTTCTCCATGGTTTTTTTCATCGCCCGACTGCTTCGGCTCGCGACCGTCAATAGCCCTCTTCCGCTTTTGCTTCGCGACCATGGTCTCCTGAGCAGCGTATTTCGCAAGTCCGTCCCTGGGCATCCTTGTATTTGGCCATCTCGATGGACGCAGATGATTAAGGCGGAATGTTGTGTGAGTTGTAGATGTGTGGTAATGGCTGAGGATGCAAGTAGGCGAATGTGTGGGGATGACGATGATGTCGCTTGAAGCTACGTCGGTTTTTCCCCAAAGAGGAAGGGATGATGGAGCACAGTGGCGGTATGTATTTCCCTCAGATATGAAACCAAGGTTATCGAACCAGTAGGAGAACCAAGCAACACAACGTAAACAACCCCTGCACACAAATAACAACCACTCGCAACCCACGTGTTAAAGGGGTTGTCATTCCCTTTCGAGTAATGGCGCCATAAATGGCACATGGATGGGAGAAATTTGTAAATATTGATAGATCGAACGCTAAATAAAATAAATTGCAGCAAGGTATTTTTTGGGTTTTTGGTTTAATAGATCTGAAAATAAAAGCAAATAAAAGTAGATTGCAAAGGCAAATAATATGAGAAAGAGACCCGGGGGCCGTAGGTTTCACTAGTGGCTTCTCTCGAGAAAAATAGCAAAGCGGTGGGTGAAAAAATTTTGTTGGGCAATTGATAGAGCCTCAAATAATTATGACAATATCCAGGTAATGATCATTACATAGGCATCACGTCCAAGATTAGTAGACCGACTCCTACCTGCATCTACTACTATTACTCCACACATCGACCACTATCCAGCATGCATCTAGTGTATTAAGTTCATGAAAAAACGGAGTAATGCAATAAGAACAATGACATGATGTATACGAGATCCGTTTATCTATGGCGGTAGATGTAGATCCCATCTTTTTATCCTTAGCAGCAACGATACATATGTGTCGGTTCCCTTTCTGTCACTAGGATCAAGCACCGTAAGATCGAACCCACTACCAGGCACCTCTTCCCATTGCAAGATAAATAGATCAAGTTGGCCAAACAAAACCTAAATCTCGGAGAAGAAATACGAGGCTATAAGAGATCATGCATAAAAGAGATCAAAGAAACTCAAATACTTTCGTGGATATAAAAAGATAGATCTGATCATAAACTCAAATTTCATCGATCCCAACAAACACACCACAAAAGAGTTACATCATATGGATCTCCAAGAGACCATTGTATTGAGAATCAAGAGAGAGAGATGAAGCCATCTAGCTACTAACTACAGACCCGAAGTTCTACAAAGAACTACTCACGCATCATCGGAGAGGCACCAATGGAAGTGGTGAACCCCTCCGTGATGGTGTTTAGATTGGATCTGGTGGTTCTAGACTCTGCGGTGCCTGGATGAATATTTCGTCGACTCCCCTGGGGTTTTGGGAATAATTGGGGTATTTATAGAGCAAAGAGGCGGTCTGGGGGGCACCCGAGGTGGGCACAACCCACCGGGGCGCGCCTGGGCATCGTGGCGCGCCCTGGTGGGTTGTCCCCTCCTCGGGACTCCCCCCCGGGTGCAACCAGGGCCCAACATCTTCCTTTTGGTCCATAAAAATCTCCGTAAAGTTTTGTGGCATTTGTACTCCGTTTGATATTGATTTTTTGCGATGTAAAAAACATGGAAAAAACAGCAACTGGCACTTGGCACTATGTCAATAGGTTAGTACCAAAAAAATATAAAATGATTATAAAACATCCAAGATTGATAATAAAATAGCATGGAACAATCAAAACTTATAGATAGGTTGGAGACGTATCAGACGATAAAGGAGAAATTGCCTTATCTCTCCCTCTTTATAGTCGCCGCTATAAAACTGAATGGGCGGGCCTCACGGCGTGACATGTGCCCTGCGTCCTCTATGATTTCCCATCTCGTGAGATGTGGGCGTGCAAATTCATGCATTATCATCATGACATCGCGTGACAAACTAGCACCCTCAATGGTCCATTAGCCTGTTTTGACAAGACCAAGCGGGGTCTGTCAGTGACGATTCAACCACTAGAGACCAAAAGTCAGAGCTTAGACCGCGAGGCCTCGGCATCCAGGGAGATCTGTGTCGTAGCCGAGCCCGCAATAGAAGGAGTTACCGGAGCCCTCGTAGTGAGCAGACCCACATATGTCTTCAAGGTCGAGCTCGCAGAAAGAAATCCTGGCATCTAGCACAAAGACAAGGAGTTTGCCTGGATTCTCGAAGACCGAGAACTCCAACCCCATACAAGCTCTAGGGCTATTGATGGTGTGACACACCGAGGGTGGCTTCTCCACAGGGGGCCTGGCAGCAGACCTGCCAAGGGGCCTAGGAGGCAGGCTACATAGCTAGCAATAGGAATGTGCCCGAAGGAATGGGTAGGCTTCTGAGGATCATCTTATCCCCCATGCTAGCATGGAGGCAGCCATGATTGGATCTCCCTCTTGTAAAACTCTAGCCCTCGCCTTACTTATAAGGAGAGGGCTACATGGATCTCATTCCCATATACTCCTGTAGACTAGACTCTCGGTAGCAATCTCATCTCCCCCACTATAATCCCTCACCCTATGTACACCTACCATGAATAACGACTCAAAGCATGACGTAGGGTGTTACTCCTTAATGGAGGTCTGAATCAGGGTAAAACCACTATGTGACCTCCGATCTGGTACGTCCAACCATGTTCACCCTACCGAGGGTACTGACCAGATTACACATCGGCAAAGTTGGTCAAGTTTAGCACCCAGACGAGGAGGGCCAACGACGACGAAGAACAGACGGGTGTTAGCTTGGGAGCTGGCGGTGCCCCGAAAGGAACAAAAATGTGATGCACGGTGACCGACTGCTGCTCGGGAAGGTATGTGATACGTCCATTTTGCATCATGCTTTTATACCAATATTTATTTCATTATGGGCTGTTATTACACATTATGTCACAATACTTATGCCTATTCTCTCTTACTTTACAAGGTTTAGATGAAGAGGGAGAATGCCGCAGCTGGGATTCTGGGCTGGAAAAGGAGAAAATATTAGAGGCCTACTCTGCACAGCTCCAAAAGTCCTGAAACTTCACGGAAGTTGTTTCCAGAATATATAAAAAATACTGAGCGAAGAAAGTTCCAGAGGGGGGCCACACCCTGGCCACGAGGGTGGGGGGCGCGCCCTACCCCCATGGGCGCGCCCCTACCTTGTGGGCCCCTGGTGGCCCTCTAATGCCCATCTTCTGCTATATAAGGTATTACGTCCAAGAAAAGATCAAAAGCAAGCTTTCGGGAAGAAACTCCGCCGCCACGAGGCGGAACCTGGGCGGAACCAATCTCTGGCTCTGGCAGAGCTGTTCTGCCGGGGAAACTTCCCTCCAAGAGGGGGAAATCATCACCATCGTCATCACCAACGATCCTCTCATCGGGAGGGGGTCAATCTCCATCAACATCTTCACCAGCACCACCTCATCTCAAACCCTAGTTCATCTCTTGTATCCAATCTTTGTATCCAAATCTCAGATTGCTACTTGTGGGTTGCTAGTAGTGTTGATTACTCCTTGTAGTTGATGCTAGTTGGTTTATTTGGTGGAAGATCATATGTTCAGATCCATTATGCATATTAATACCCCTGTGATTATGAGCATGAATATGCTTTGTGAGTAGTTACATTTGTTCCTGAGGACATGGGAGAAGTCTTGCTATTAGTAGTCATGTGAATTTGGTATTCATTCGATATTTTGATGAGATGTATGTTGCCATCCCTCTAGTGGTGTCATGTGAACGTCGACTACATGACACTTCACCATTGTTTGGGCCTAGAGGGAGGCATTGGGAAGTAATAAGTAGATGGTGGGTTGCTAGAGTGACAGAAGCTTAAACCCTAGTTTATGTGTTGCTTCGTAAGGGGCTGATTTGGATCCATATGTTTCATGCTATGGTTAGGTTTACCTTAATACTTCTGTTGTAGTTGCGGATGCTTGAAATAGGGGTTAATCATAAGTGGGATGCTTGTCCAAGTAAGGACAGTACCCAAGCACCGGTCCACCCGCATATCAAATTATCAAAGTACCGAACGCGAATCATATGATCGTGATGAAAACTAGCTTGACGATAATTCCCATGTGTCCTCGAGAGCACTTTCCTTCATATAAGAGTTTGTCCAGACTTGTCCTTTACTACAAAAAGGATTGGACCATCTTGCTGCACCTTATTTACTTTTATTACTTGCTACTCGATACAAATTACCTCATCACAAAACTATCTGTTACCGATAATTTTAGTGCTTGCAGAGAATACCTTTCTGAAAACTACTTATCATTTCCTTATGCTCCTCGTTGGGTTCGACACTCTTACTTATCGAAAATCTACGATAGATCCCCTATACTTGTGGGTCATCAAGACTCTTTTCTGGCGCCATTGCCGGGGAGTGAAGCACCTTTGGTTGGTGGAATTTGGTAAGGAAAAAATTTATATAGTGTGCTGAAATTTACTGTCACTTGTTACTATGGAACATAATCCTTTGAGGGGTTTGTTCGGGGTATCTTCACCTCGTCCGGGACCACAATTAGTTACCCCTCAACCTACTGAACCTACTGAAAATGTTTACTTTGAAATTCCTTCGGGTATGATAGAGAAACTGCTAGCTAATCCTTTTGCAGGAGATGGAACATTGCATCCCGATTTACACCTAATCTATGTGGATGAATTTTGTGGATTATTTAAGCTTGCAGGTCTGCCCGAGGATGTTATCAAGAAGAAGGTCTTCCCTTTATCTTTTAAGGGATATGCATTGACATGGTATAGGCTATGTGATGATATGGGATCGTGGGACTACTAGCGATTGAAATTGGAATTTCATCAGAAGTTTTATCTTATGCATCTTGTTCATCGTGATCGTAATTATATATATATATAATTTTTGGCCTCGCGAAGGAGAAAGCATCGCTCAAGATTGGGGGAGGCTTAAGTCAATGTTATATTCATGCCCCAATTATGAGCTCTCAAGAGAAATGATTATTCAAAAAATTTATGCTCGGCTTTCTCTCAGTAATCGCTCCATGCTCGATATTCTTGTACTGGATCTTTTATGATGAAGAATATTGAATTCAAATGAGATTTATTGGGAAGAATTCAACACAACTCTGAATATTGGGACCCCTAATAAGGTAAGGAGTCAGGTATAACACCTAAGTTTGACTATGTTAAATCTTTCATGGATACCGATGTATTTCATGAATTTAGCACTAAATGTGGACTTGAATCTGAGATAGTAGCTTCCTTTTGTGAATCCTTTGCTACTCATGTTGGTCTCCCTAAGGAGAAGTGGTTTAAATATAATCCTCCCATTGAAGTAAAAGTAGTTGCACCTATTAAAGTTGAAGAAAAGACTATCACTTATGATGATCCTGTTGTTCCTACTTCTTATGTTGAGAAACCACCTTTCCCTGTTAGAATAAAGGATCATGCTAAAGTTTCAACTGTAGTCAACAAAAGTAATACTAGGACACACAAACCCCTGAGCAAGTTGAAGTTGAACCTAATATTGCTATGGTTAAAGATCTCTTGGGCGATAATATTGATGGGCATGTTATTTACTTCTGTGATGAGACTGCTAGAATTGCTAGACCTGATACTAAAAATAAACATAGACATGTTGTAGGCATGCCTGTTATTTCTGTTAAAATAGAAGATCATTGGTATAATGGCTTATGTGATATGGGTGCTAGTGCAAGTGCAATACCTCATTCCTTATACAAAGAAATTATGCATGATATTGCACCTGCTGAGATAGAAGATATCGATGTTACCATTAAGCTTGCCAATAGAGATACTATTTCACCGATTGGGATTGTTAGAGATGTTGAAGTCTTGTGTGGGAAAGTTAAATACCCTACTGATTTTCCTGTTCTTGGTTTCCCACAAGATAGCTTTTGTCCCATTATATTCGGTAGACCCTTCTTGAATAATGTTAATGCTAAGATAGACTGCAATAAGGATATTGTTTTTGTTGGTTTAGGGGATATGTCTCATGAGTTTAATTTTGCTAAATTTCGTAGACAACCTCATGATAAAGAATTGCCTAGTAAAGATGAAATTATTGGTCTTGCTTCTATTGCCATGCCCCTACTGATCCTTTAGAACAATATTTGCTAGACCATGAAAATGATATGTTCATGAATGAAAGAAGGGAAATAGATGAAGTATTCTTTAAACAGGGACCTATTCTGAAACACAACTTGCCTATTGAAATCCTAGGGGATCCTCCTCCACCCAAGGGTGATCCCGTGTTTGAGCTTAAACCATTGCCCAATACTCTTAAATATGCTTATCTTGATGAAAAGAAGATATATCCTGTTATTATGAGTGCTAACCTTTCAGAGCATGAAGAAGAGAGATTATTGAGAACTTTGAAGAAGCACCGTGCTGCTATTGGATATACTCTTGATGATCTTAAAGGCATTAGTCCCACTCTATGTCAACACAAAATAAATTTGGAGAAAGACACCAAACCAGTTATTGATCACCAACGATGGCTGAATCCTAAGATGAAAAAAGTGGTAAGAAAGGAAATATTAAAGCTCCTTGAGGTAGGTATAATTTATCCCGTTGATGATAGTCAGTGGGTAAGTCCTGTCCATTGTGTCCCTAAGAAGGGAGGTATTACTGTCGTTCCTAATGATAAAGATGAATTGATTCCACAAAGAATTATTACAGGTTATAGGATGGTAATTGATTTCCGCAAATTAAATAAATCTACAAAAAAAAGATCATTACCCTTTGCCTTTCATTGATCAAATGCTAGAAAGATTATCCAAACATACACATTTTTGCTTTCTAGATGGTTACTCTGGCTTCTCTCAAGTACCCGTGTCAGGTGATGATCAAGCAAAGACCACTTTTACTTGCCCTTTCGGTACTTTTGCTTATAGACGTATGCCTTTTGGTTTATGTAATGCACCTGCTACCTTTCAAAGATGCATGATGGCTATATTCTCTAACTTTTGTGAAAAGATTTGTGAGCTTTTCATGGACGATTTCTCCGTTTATGGATCCTCTTTTGATGATTGCTTGAGCAACCTTGATCGAGTTTTGCAGAGATGTGAAGAAACTAATCTTGTCTTGAACTAGGAGAAGTGCTACTTTATGGTTAATGAAGGTATTGTCTTGGGGCATAAAATTTCTGAAAGAGATATTGAAGTTGATAAAGCTAAAGTTGATGCTATTGAAAAGATGCCGTGTCCTAAGGACATCAAAGGTATAAGAAGTTTTCTGGGTCATGCCGGTTTTTATAGGAGGTTCATTAAGGACTTCTCAAAAATTTCTTGGCCTCTGACTAACCTATTACAAAAAGATATTCCTTTCGTCTTTGCTGATGATTGCGTAGGTATTTGAAATACTTAAGGAAGCTTTGATTTCTGCACCTATTGTTCAGCCACCTGATTGGAATTTACCCTTTGAAATTATGTGTGATGCTAGTGATTATGATGTAGGAGCTGTTCTAAGACAAAGAGTTGATAAGAAGCTGAATGTTATCCAATATGCTAGTAAAACTCTAGATAGTGCCCAGAGAAATTATGCTACTACTGAAAAAGAATTTTGAGCAGTTGTTTTTGCTTGTGATAAGTTCAGACCTTATATTGTTGATTCTAAAGTAACTATTCACACTGATCATGCTGCTATTAAATACCTTATGGAAAAGAAAGATGCTAAACCTAGACTTATTAGATGGGTTCTCCTGCTACAAGAATTTGATTTGCATATTATTGATAGAAAGGAAGTTGAGAACCCCGTTGCAGATAACTTGTCTAGGTTAGAGAATGTTCTTGATGACTCACTACCTATTGATGATAGCTTTCCTGATGAAAAATTAAATGTCATAAATGCTTCTTGTACTTCTCGATGGTATGCTGATTATGCTAATTACATTGTTGCTAAATTTATACCACCTAGTTTCACATACCAGCAAAAGAAAAACTTCTTCTATGATTTAAGACATTACTTATGGGATGACCCACATCTTTATAAAGAAGGAGTAGATGGTGTTTTTGTTGGGGAACGTAGTAATTTCAAAATTTTCCTACGCACACAGACAGGATCATGGTGATGCATAGCAACGAGAGGGGAGAGTGTGTCTACGTACCCTCGTAGACTGAAAGCGAAAGCATTAGCACAACGCGGTTGATGTAGTCGTGCGTCTTCACGATCCGACCGATCCAAGTACCGAACGCACGGCACCTCCGAGTTCAGCACACGTTCAGCTTGATGACGTCCCATGAACTCTGATCCAGCAGAGCTTCATGGGAGAGTTTCGTCAGCACGACGGCGTGATGACGGTGATGATGATCCTACCGACGCAGGGCTTCTCTTAAGCACCACTACGATATAATCGAGGTAGATTATCGTGGAGGGGGGCATCGCACATGGCTGGAATAGATCAATAGATCAACTTGTGTGTCTAGAGGTGCCCCCTGCCCCCGTATATAAAGGAGCAAGGGGGAGGCCGGCCGGCCCCTGTAGGCACGCTAGGAGGAGGAATCCTCCTCCTAGTAGGAGTAGAATTCCCCTCTTTCCTACTCCTACTAGGAGGGGGAAAGGAAAGGGAGGCGCTGCCCCCCTCTCCTAGTCCAATTCAGATCAGAGGGGGCGGGGCGCGCGGCCTGCCCTAGGCCAGCCCTCTCTCTCTCTCCACTAAGGCCCATAAGGCCCACTATTTCTCCCGGGGGGGGGGGGTCCGGTAACCCTCCGGCACTCTGGTTTTCTCTGAAACCATCCAGAACACTTCCAGTGTCCCAATATAGTCGTCCAATATATCGATCTTTACGTCTCGACCATTCCGAGACTCCTCATCATGTCTGTGATCAAATCCAGGTCTCCGAACTACCTTCTGTACATCAAAACACAAAAACTCATAATACCGATCGTCACCAAACTTTAAGCGTGCGGACCCTACGGGTTCGAGAACTATGTAGACAAGACCGAGACACGTTTCCGGTCAATAACCAACAGCGGAACCTGGATGTTCATATTGGCTCCCACATATTCTACGAAGATCTTTATCGGTCAAACCGCATAACAACATACGTTGTTCCCTTTGTCATCGGTATGTTACTTGCCCGAGATTCGATCGTCGGTATCTCAATACCTAGTTCAATCTTGTTACCAGCAAGTCTCTTTACTCGTTCCGTAATACATCATCCCGTAACTAACTCATTAGTTACAATGCTTGCAAGGCTTATAGTGATGTGCATTATCGAGTGGGCCCAGAGATACCTCTCCGACAATCGGAGTGACAAATCCTAATCTTGATTTATGCCAACTCAACAAGTACCATCGGAGACACCTGTAGAGCACCTTTATAATCACCCAGTTACGTTGTGATGTTTGGTAGCACACAAAGTGTTCCTCCGGTAATTGGGAGTTGCGTAATCTCATAGTCATAGGAACATGTATAAGTCATGAAGAAAGCAATAGCAGAAAAACTAAACGATCAAGTGCTAAGCTAACGGAATGGGTCAAGTCAATCATATCATTCTCCTAATGATGTGATCCCATTAATCAAATGACAACTCATGTCTATGGTTAGGAAACATAACCATCTTTGATTAATGAGCTAGTCAAGTAGAGGCATACTAGTGACACTCTGTTTGTCTATGTATTCACACATGTACTAAGTTTCCGGTTAATACAATTCTAGCATGAATAATAAACATTTATCATGATATGAGGAAATAAATAATAACTTTATTATTGCCTCTAGGGAATATTTCCTTCAGTCTCCCACTTGCACTAGAGTCAATAATCTAGATTACACAATAATGATTCTAACACCCATGGAACCTTGGTGCTGATCATGTTTTGCTCGTGAGAGAGACTTAGTCAACGGGTCTGCGACATTCAGATCCGTATGTATCTTGCAAATCTTCGTCTCCCACCTGGACTTGATCGCAGATGGAATTGAAGCGTCTCTTGATGTGCTTGGTTCTCTCATGAAATTTGGATTCCTTTGCCAAGGCAATTGCACCAGTATTGTCACAAAAGATTTTCATTGGACCCGATGCACTAGGTATGACACCTAGATTGGATATGAACTCCTTCATCCAGACTCCTTCATTCGCTGCTTCTGAAGCAGCAATGTACTCTGCTTCACACGTAGATCCCGCCACGATGCTTTGTTTAGAACTGCTCCAACTGACAGCTCCACCGTTCAATATAAACACGTATCCGGTTTGCGATTTTGAATCATCCGAATCAATGTCAAAGCTTGCATCAACGTAACCATTTACGATAAGCTCTTCATCACCTCCATAAACGAGAAACATATCCTTAGTCCTTTTCAGGTATTTCAGGATGTTCTTGACTGTTGCCTAGTGATCCACTCCTGGATCACTTTGGTACCTCCCTGCTAAACTAATATCTAGGCACACATTAGGTCTGGTGCATAGCATTGCATACATGATAGAGCCTATGGCTGAAGTACAGGGAACATCTTTCATTTTCTCTCTATCTTCTGCAGTGGTCGGGCATTGAGTCTTACTCAACTTCACACCGTGTAATACAGGTAAGAACCCTTTCTTTGCCTGATCCATTTTGAACTTCTTCAAAACATTGTCAATGTATGTGCTTTGTGAAAGTCCAATTAGCGTCTTGATCTATCTCCATAGATCTTGATGCCCGATATGTAAGCAGCTTCATGATAACCCACAAGTATAGGGGATCGCAACAGTTTTCGAGGGTAGAGTATTCAACCCAAATTTATTGATTCGACACAAGGGGAGCCAAAGAATACTCTCAAGTATTAGTAGCTGAGTTGTCAATTCAACCACACCCGGAAACTTAATATCTGCAGCAAAGTGTTTAGTAGCAAAGTAATATGATAGTAGTGGTAACGGTGGTAAAAGGTAACGGTAGCAAAAGTAATATTTTTTGGTGTTTTATAGTGATGATAACAGTAGCAACGGAAAAGTAAATAAGTGAAGAACAATATATGGAAAGCTCGTAGGCAATGGATTGGTGATGGAAAATTATGCCGGATGCGGTTCATCATGTAACAGTCATAACCTAGGGTGACACAGAACTAGCTCCAATTCATCAATATAATGTAGGCATGTATTCCGAATATAGTCATATGTGCTTATGGAAAAGAACTTGCATGACATCTTTTGTCCTACCCTCCCGTGGCAGCGGGGTCCTATTGGAAACTAAGGGATATTAAGGCCTCCTTTTAATAGAGTACCGGACCAAAGCATTAACACATAGTGAATACATGGACTCCTCAAACTACGGTCATCACCGGTAAGTAGACCGATTATTGTCACTTCGGGGTTAACGGATCATAACACATAATAGGTGACTATAGACTTGCAAGATAGGATCAAGAACTCTCATATATTGATGAAAACATAATAGGTTCAGCTCTGAAATCATGGCACTCGGGCCCTAGTGACAAGCATTAAGCATAGCAAAGTCATAGCAACATCGATCTGAGAACATAGTGGATACTAGGGATCAAACCCTAACAAAACTAACTCGATCACATGATAAATCTCATCCAACCCATCACCGTCTAGCAAGCCTACGATGGAATTACTCACGCACGGCGGTGAGCATCATGAAATTGGTGATGAAGGATGGTTGATGATGACGATGGCGACGGATTCCCCTCTCTGAAGCCCCGAACGGACTCCAGATCATCCCTCCCGAGAGAGTTTAGGGCTTGGCGGCGGCTCCGTATCGTAAAACGCGTTGAATACTTCTCCTTGGTTTTTTCTCCCCAGAAGTGAATATATGGAGTCAAGGTTGAGGTCGGTGGAGCATTAGGAGGCCCACGAGGCAAGGGGTCGCGCCTAGGGGGGCAGGCGCGCCCCCACCCTCGTGGACAGGTGGAGGCCCCCTGACGTGGATCTTCCTTCCAGTATTTATTATATATTCCAAAATAATTCTCCGTTGATTTTCAGGTCATTCCGAGAACTTTTATTTCTGCACAAAAATAACACCATGGCAATTCTGCTGAAAACAACGTCAGTCCGGGTTAGTTCCATTCAAATCATGCAAGTTAGAGTCCAAAACAAGGGCAAAAGTGTTTGGAAAAGTAGATACGACGGAGACGTATCAACTCCCCCAAGCTTAAACCTTTGCTTGTCCTCAAGCAATTAAGTTGATAAATTGAAAGTGATAAAGAAAAACTTTTACAAACTTTGTTTGCTCTTGTTGTTGTAAATATGTAAAGCCAACATTCAAGTTTTCAACAAAGATTATGAACTAACCATAGTCACAATAACATTTAGGTCTCATGTTTACTCATATCAATGGCATAATCAACTAGCGAGCAATAATAATAAATCTCGGATGACAAGACTTTCTCAAAACAATCATGATATGATATAACAAGATGGTATCTCGCTAGCCCTTTCTGAGACCGCAAAACATAAATGGAGAGCACCTTTAAAGATAAAGGACTGACTAAACATTGTAATTCATGGTAAAAGAGATCCAGTCAAGTCATACTCAATGTAAACTAACAGTAATGGATTCAAATGACGGCGGTGCTCTCCAACTGGTGCTTTTTAATAAGAGGATGATGACTCAACATAAAAGTAAATAGATAGGCCCTTCGCAGAGGGAAGCAGGGATTTGTAGAGGTGCCAGAGCTCGGTTTTGAAATAGATATGAATAATATTTTGAGCGATATACTTTCATTGTCAACATAACACATTATAGGCGGTTCCCAAACAGAATGGAAAAGTTTATACTCCCCCTCCACCAACAAGCATCAATCCATGGCTTGCTCGAAACAACGAGTGCCTCCAACTAACAAGAGTCCCAAGGGAGTTTTGTTTGCAATTATTTTGATTTGATTTGCATAAAGCATGGGACTAGGCATCCCGATGACCAGCCATTTTCTCATGAGTGAGGAGCGGAGTCCACTCCTCTTGAGAATAACCCGCCTAACATGGAAGATACGGACAGCCCTAGTTGATACATGAGCTATTCGAGCATACAAAACAGAATGTTTATTTGAAGGTTTAGAGTTTGGCACATACAAATTTACTTGGAACGACAGGTAGATGCCGTATATAGGTAGGTATGGTGGACTCATATGTAATAACTTTGGGGTTTATGGAATTGGATGCACAAGCAGTATTCCCGCTTAATACATGTGAAGGCTAGCAAAAGACTGGGAAGCGACCAGCTAGAGAGCAACAACAGTCATGAACATGCATTAAAATTAATCAACACCGAATGCAAGCATGAGTAGGATATAATGCACCATGAACATAAATATCGTAGAGGTTATGTTGATTTTGTTTCAACTACATGCGCGAACATGTGCCAAGTCAAGCCACTCGAATCGTTCAAAATAGGATACCACCCTATCATACCACATCACAACCATTTTAATAGCAGGTTGGCACGCAAGGTAAACCATTATAAGCTCCTAGCTAATTAAGCATGGCATAAGCAACTATAATCTCTAATTGTCATTGCAAACATGTTTATTCATAATAGGCTGAATCAGGAACGATGAACTAATCATATTTACAAAAACAAGAGAGGTCGAGTTCATACCAGCTTTTCTCATCTCAATAAGTTCATCATATAATCATCATTATTGCCTTTCACTTGCACGACCGAATAGTGTGGATAATAATAATAGTGCATGTGCATTGGACTAAGATGGAATCTGCAAGCATTCAATTCAAGAGAGAAGACAAGGTAATATGGGCTCTTTGTCAGATCAACAATAATGCATATAAGAGCCACTTTAACATTTTAATTATGGTCTTCTCCTTGCGACCCCCAAAGAAAAGAAATAAAACTATTTACACAGGAAAGCTCCCAACAAGCAAAAGAAGAACAAGAAATATTTTTGGGTTTTCTTTTTAATTACTACTACAAGCATGGAAAGTAAACTTATTAAAGGCTACAACTAATTCTTTTTGTTTTTATTAAGGTTTATTAAACACACAAGGAGAAAGCATAAAAAGAAAATAAACTAGCATGGATGATACAATGAAAAAGTATGAGCATCGACAACTAGCAATGAGTGTGTGAACATGAATGTAATGTCGGTGAGAATTACGTACTCCCCCAAGCTTAGGCTTTTGGCCTAAGTTGGTCTATGGCCACGGCTGGCCTGGTGGATATCCAAAGTTATAGTTGGGGTCATACTGAGATGCAGCGGCAATTTCCTGATGAGCTGCAACTTGGAGGCGAGCTGTCTCCGCCCTCCTCTCGTACTCGGTCATGTCCTCCCTGGTTATAACATATCTCCCTTTTGCCTGAGAGTCAAAGAAAGCAGGAGCAGGGAGAGCAACGTGATAGGGGCGCCGTCTGTCAAAGATTAGTCGGTACTGGAGGAACTGATTGTTCCTCTCAACAAACTAATGAAGAACCATAGCCTCATAATCTAAATAAACAGGAGGCAACTCAATATCATACCCACGTATGGGTATATCAAGAAAATTAGCTAGACGGGTTGCATAAATTCCACCAAAGAAATCTCCATTAAATCTATTATTATGCAACCTATGTGCAATGATAGCCCCCAAGTTGTATTGTTTATCTCTTAAAGCAGCGCTTCTGAGAACGCTAAGATCAGGCACACACATGTGACATGCTTCATCCTTACCATTTATGCAGCTACCTATGAAGAGAGCAAAATAATGTATGGCAGGAAAATGAATGCTCCCTATGGTAGCTTGTGTTATGTCTCTAGATTCCCCCACAGTTATACTAGCAAGAAAATCTCTAAACTCAGATTTGCAAGGCTCACTAGTGCTGCCCCATTGTGGAAGTTTACAAGCAGTGGTAAAATCTTCTAAGTCCATAGTATAAGAATTTTCATAAAGATCAAATAGGACAGTTTGAGAATTACGTGATGATGAAAATTCAAACCTTCTCACAAAGGAATCAGTGAGGTAGTGGTATTGGCGGCACTTATCTGCCTCAAAGCTCTCAAGATCGGCATTACGCACATATGCGTTAAATTCTTCTTTGATTCCTGCTCGATCCATAAAGTCCTCTGAAGGCCATTCACAAGCCCGCACTTGCGCTTCCCTTGGTGGTTCATCGTCGGCATCACGTATTGCGAGCCTGGGTCCTTGCTTCCTTGAAGGACCACCTTGGTACATTTTCCTAAACATATTTCTTCCTCTGAAAAATTTCTGAAATTTTAGTGACTTCAAAATAAAAGTGAACCAAACTCAACAAAATTGATAGCAACTACTCCTACAAGTGCCTAGAGGATATATCATGCATTAAAACTACTTTTGACCATATAAATTTGACATGCAAGCTCAAGAATAGGGTCACCTAAGCAGCAAAAATATTTAATGAATAAAGCACTAGCACAAAAACTAATTGGACCATTGGAGGAGTCACATACCAAGGAACAATCCCCCAAAGCAGTTTTGTGAGAGGTGCTTTGAGCAAGGAGATCGAAAATGGCAGCAAGATGAGCTTGGACTCAGGTTTGAGCTGGTTGGTGGTGTTTGTGGGAGGAAGAAAGAATGTGTGGTAGCTGGAATAAGTGGAGGGGAGTCACCGTGGGCCCACGAGGCAGGGGGGCGCGCCCAGGGGGTAGGGTGTGCCCTCCACCCTCGTGGCCAGGTGCTTGCTCCCCTACTGTGTTTTCAGTGCCAGATATTCTCAAATATTCTAGAAAAAATCATATTTAATTTTCAAGGCATTTGGAGAACTTTTATTTTCGGGGTATTTTTTATTGCATGGATAATTCAGAAAACAGACAGAAATTACTATTTTTGCTTTATTTAATATAAATAATAGAAATTAAAAAGAGGGTACAGAGAGTTGTGTTTTCTAAATTCATCCATCTCATGCTCATCAAAAGGAATCCACTAACAAGGTTGATCAGGTCTTGTTAACAAACTCATTCCGAATAACATGGAACCGGAGAATTTTCGAATATCACTAGGTTGCCTCAACGGGGATATGCACATACCCAACAATAAGAATATGATATTTCTTCTTGACAGTAGGAAGAGGAAATTCAAAACATCCAATAGTAATTGTTGAAATTTTTCCAATAGAATTGATACTGTGGACTTGAGGTTGTTTCCTCGGAAAGTGTATCGTATACTCATTACCATTAACATGAAAAGTGACATTGCCTTTGCTACAATCAATAACAGCCCCTACAGTATTCAAAAAGGGTCTTCCAAGAATAATAGACATACTATCATCCTCGGGAATATCAAGAATAAAAAAGTTCGTTAAATAGTAACATTTGCAACCACAACAGGCACATCCTCACAAATATCGGCAGGTATAGCAGTTGATTTATCAGCCATTTGCAAAGATACTTCAGTAGGTGTCAACTTATTCAAATCAAGTCTACGATATAAAGAGAGAGGCATAACACTAACACCGGCTCCAAGATCACATAAAGTAGTTTTAACATAGTTTCTTTTAATGGAGCATGGTATAGTTGGTACTCCGGGATCTCCTGGTTTCTTAGGTATTCCACCCTTAAAAGTGTAATTAGCAAGCATGGTGGAAATTTCAGCTTCCGATATCTTTCTTTTATTAGTAACAATTTCTTTCATATACTTAGCATAAGGATTCATTTTAAGCATATCAGTCAAACGCATACGCAAAAAGATAGGTCTAATCATTTCAGCAAAGTGCTCAAAATCCTCATCATCCTTTTTCTTGGATGGTTTGGGAGGAAAAGGCATGGGTTTCTGAACCCATGGTTCTCTTTCCTTACCGTGCTTCCTAGCAACAAAGTCTCTCTTATCATAACGTTGATTCTTTGATTGTGGGTTATCAAGATCAACAGTAGGTTCAATCTCTACTTCATTGTCATTACTAGGTTGAGCATCAACATGAACGTCATTATTAACATTATCACTAGGTTCATGCTCATTACCAGATTGTGTTTCAGCATGAGAAATAGAAATATCATTGGGATTCTCAAGTGTGTCATCAACAGGTTCACTAGAAGCATGCAAAGTCCTATCATTTTTCTTTCTCTTCCTTTTAGAAGGACTAGGTGCATCCATATTATTTTTCTGAGAATCTTGCTCAATTCTCTTAGGCTGGCCCTCAGGATACTAAGGTTCCTGAGTCATTTTACCACCTCTAGTCATAACTCTAACAACATTATCATTCTTATTATTTAATTCATTGAGCAAATCATTATGAGCTTTAAGTACTTGTTCTACTTGAGTGGTAACCATAAAAGCATGTTTACTAATGAGTTTAAGTTCACCTTTAACATTAGCCATCTAATCACTCAAGTGTTCAGTCATATAAGCATTATGTTTCAATTGTCTACCAACATAAGCGTTGAAGTCTTCTTGCTTAACCATAAAGTTATCAAATTCATCTAAGCATTGGCTAGCAAACTTAGTAAGAGGGATTTCAGCTTTATCATATCCATAGAGAGAATTTACCTTTACTACATGTGCCGGGTTATCAAGACCGTGTGTTTCTTCAATAGGTAATGAATTAAGACCATGTATTTCTTCAATAGGAGGTAAATTCTTAACATCTTCAGCTTTAATACCTTTTTCTTTCATAGATTTCTTTGCCTCTTGCATATCTTCAGGACTGAGAAATAGAATACCCCTTTTCTTCGGAGTTGGATTAGGAGTTGGTTCAGGAATTGGATCAGGAAGTGTCCAATTATTTTCATTAGTCAACATATTATTCAATAGAATTTCAGCTTCATTTGGTGTTCTTTCCCTGAAAACACAACCAGCACAACTATCCAGGTGGTCTCTGGAAGCATCGGTTAGTCCATTATAAAAGATATCAAGTATTTCATTTTTCTTAAGAGGACGATCGGGCGAAGCATTAAGTAATTGGAGAAGCCTCCCCCAAGCTTGTGGGAGACTCTCTTCTTCAATTTTCCCAAAATTATATATTTCCCTTAAAGCATCTTGCTTCTTATGAGTAGGGAAATATTTAGCAGAGAAGTAATGAATCATATCCTGGGGACTACGCACACAACCAGGATTAAGAGAATTAAACCATATCTTAGCATCACCCTTTAGCGAGAATGGAAATATCTTAAGGATATAATAGTAGCAAGTTTTCTCATCATTAGTAAACAACGTAGCTATATCATTTAATTTAGTAAGATGTGCCACAACAGTTTCAGATTCATAGCCATAAAAAGGATCAGATTCAACTAAAGTAATTATCTCAGGGTCGACAGAGAAATCATAATCCTTATCAGTAACAAAGATAGGTGAAGTAGCATAAGCAGGATCATATTTCATCCTAGCATTCAAAGTTTTTTGTTTCAGCTTAGCTAATAATTTCTTAAGATCACTCCTATCATTGCAAGCAAGAAAATCTCTAGCAGTTTCTTCATCCATAACATAACCCTTAGGCACAATGGGTAATTCATAACTAGGGGGAGAATCTTCATCATCACTTTCATTAATATTATCAGTTTCAATAATTTCATTCTCTCTAGCCCTAGCAAGTTGTTCATCAAGAAATTCACCAAGTGGCACAGTAGTATCAAGCATAGAAGTAGTTTCATCATACGTATCATGCATAGCAGAAGTGGCATCATTAATAACATGCGACATATCAGAATTAATAGCAAAAGCAGGTTTAGGTGTCGCAAGCTTACTCAAAACAGAAGGTGAATCAAGTGCGGAGCTAGATGGCAGTTCCATACCTCCCCTCGTAGTTGAGGGATAAATCTTGGTTCTTGGATATTTTAAGTTCTTCATAATGATAAGCAGATATAAATCCCAAGTGACTCAAAGAATAGAGCTATGCTCCCCGGCAACAGCGCCAGAAAATAGTCTTGATAACCCACAAGTATAGGGGATCGCAACAATTTTCGAGGGTAGAGTATTCAACCCAAATTTATTGATTTGACATAAGGGGAGCCAAAGAATATTCTCAAGTATTAGCAGCTGAGTTGTCAATTCAACCACACCTGGAAACTTAATATATGCAGCAAAGTGTTTAGTAGCAAAGTAATATGATAGTAGTGGTAACGGTGGTAAAAGGTAACGGTAGCAAAAGTAATATTTTTGGTGTTATATAGTGATGATAACAGTAGCAACGGAAAAGTAAATAAGAGAAGAACAATATATGGAAAGCTCGTAGGCAATGGATCGGTGATGGAAAATTATGCCGGATGCGGTTCATCATGTAACAGTCATAACCTAGGGTGACACAGAACTAGCTCCAATTCATCAATATAATGTAGGCATGTATTCCGAATATAGTCATACGTGCTTATGGAAAAGAACTTGCATGACATCTTTTGTCCTGCCCTCCCGTGGCAGCGGGGTCCTATTAGAAACTAAGAGATATTAAGGCCTCCTTTTAATAGAGTACCGGACCAAAGCATTAACACATAGTGAATACATGGACTCCTCAAACTACAGTCATCAGCGGTAAGTATCCCGATTATTGTCACTTCGGGGTTAACGGATCATAACACATAATAGGTGACTATAGACTTGCAAGATAAAATCATGAACTCTCATATATTGATGAAAACATAATAGGTTCAGATCTAAAATCATGGCACTCGGGCCCTAGTGACAAGCATTAAGCATAGCAAAGTCATAGCAACATCAATCTTAGAACATAGTGGATACTAGGGATCAAACCCTAACAAAACTAACTCGATTACATGATAAATCTCATCCAACCCATCACCGTCCAGCAAGCCTATGATGGAATTACTCACGCACGGCGGTGAGCATCATGAAATTGGTGATGGAGGATGGTTGATGATGATGATGGCAACGGATTCCCCTCTTCGGAGCCCCGAACGGACTCCAGATCAGCCCTCTCGAGAGAGTTTAGGGCTTGGCAGCGGCTCCGTATCGTAAAACGTGATGAATCCTTCTCCATGGTTTTTCCCCCTTGAAAGTGAATATATGGAGTCAAGGTTGAGGTCGGTGGAGCGTCAGGGGGCCAGGCGCGCCCCCCAACCTCATGGGCAGGTGGAGGCCCCCCTGACATGGATCTTCCTTCCAGTATTTATTATATATTCCAAAATAATTCTCCATTGATTCTCAGGTCATTCCGAGAACTTTTATTTCTGCACAAAAATAACACCATGGTAATTCTGCTGAAAACAGCGTCAGTCCGGGTTAGTTCCCTTCAAATCATGCAAGTTAGAGTCCAAAACAAGGGCAAACGTGTTTGGAAAAGTAGATACGACGGAGACATATCACTTCACCGAGGTCTTTCATTGAAAAACTCTTATTTAAATATCCCTTTATGCTATCCAGAAATTCTATATCATTTCCAATCAACAATATGTCATCGACATATAATATTAGAAATGCTACAGAGCTCCCACTTACTTTCTTGTAAATACAGGCTTCTCCAAAAGTCTGTATAAAACCATATGCTTTGATCACACTATCAAAACGTTTATTCCAACTCCGAGAGCCTTGCGCCAGTCCATAAATGGTTCGCTGGAGCTTGCACACTTTGTTAGCACCCTTTGGATAAATAAAACCTTCTGTTTGCATCATATACAACTCTTCTTCCAGAAATCCATTCAGGAATGCAGTCTTTACATCCATTTGCCAAATTTCATAATCATAAAATGCAGCAATAGATAACATGATTCGGACAGACTTAAGCATCGCTACAGGTGAGAAGGTCTCATCGTAGTCAACTCCTTGAACTTGTCAAAAACCTTACGCAACAAGTCAAGCTTTGTAGACAGTATCATTACCATCAGCGTCTGTCTTCTTCTTGAAGATCCATTTATTCTCGATGGCTTGCCGATCATCGGGCAAGTTAACCAAAGTCCACACTTTGTTCTCATAGATGGATCCCATCTCGGATTTCATGGCCTCTAGCCATTTTGTGGAATCTGGGCTCATCATCGCTTCCTCATAGTTCGTAGGTTCGTCATGGTCTAGTAACATGACCTCTAGAACAGGATTACTGTACCACTCTTGTGCAGATCTTACTCTGGTTGACCTATGAGGTTCGGTAGTAATTTGATCTGAAGTTTCATGATCATCATCATTAGCTTCCTCACTAATTGGTGTAGGTGTTACAGGAACCGGTTTCTGTAATGAACTACTTTCCAATAAGGGAGCAGGTACAGTTACCTCATCAAGTTCTACTTTCCTCCCACTCACTTCTTTCGAGAGAAACTCCTTCTCTAGAAAGGATCCATTCTTAGCAACAAACGTCTTGCCTTCCGATCTGTGATAGAAGGTGTACCCAACTGTTTCTTTTGGGTATCCTATGAAGACAAAATTCTCTGATTTGGGTTCGAGCTTATCGGGTTGAAGCTTTTTCACATAAGCGTTGCAGCCCCAAACTTTAAGAAACGACAACTTTGGCTTCTTGCCAAACCACAGTTCATAAGGAGTCGTCTCAACGGATTTAGATGGTGCCCTATTTAACGTGAATGTAGCCGTCTCTAAAGCATAACCCTAAAATGATAGCGGTAAATCAGTAAGAGACATCATAGATCGCACCATATCTAGTAAAGTACGATTACAACGTTCGGACACACCATTACGCTGTGGTGTTCCGGGTGGCGTGAGTTGCGAAACTATTCCGCATTGTTTCAAATGAAGACTAAACTCGTAACTCAAATATTCTCCTCCACGATCAGATCGTAGAAACTTTATTTTCTTGTTACGATGATTTTCCACTTCACTCTGAAATTCCTTGAACTTTTCAAATGTTTCAGACTTACGTTTCATCAAGTAGATATACCCATATCTGCTCAAATCATCTGTGAAGGTGAGAAAATAACGATATCCGCCGCGAGCCTCGATATTCATCGGGCCACATACATCAGTATGTATGATTTCCAACAATTCTTTTGCTCGCTCCATAGTTCCGGAGAACGGCGTTTTAGTCATCTTGCCCATGAGGCACGGTTCACAAGTACCAAGTGATTCATGATCAAGTGATTCCAAAAGTCCATCAGAATGGAGTTTCTTCATGCGCTTTATACCAATATGACCTAAACGGCAGTGCCACAAATAAGTTGCACTATCATTATCAAACTCTGCATCTTTTAGTTTCAATACTATGAATATGTGTATCTCCACTATCGAGATTCAAAAAGAATAGACCACTCTTTAAGGGTGCATGACCATAAAAGATAGTACTCATATAAATAGAACAACCATTATTCTCTGATTTAAATGAATAACCGTCTCGCATCAAACAAGATCCAGATATAATGTTCATGCTCAACGTTGGAACCAAATAATAATTATTCAGGTCTAATACTAATCCTGAAGGTAGATGTAGAGGTAGCGTGGCGACCGTGATCACATCGACTTTGGAACCATTTCCCACATGCATCGTCACCTCGTCCTATGCCAATCTTCGCTTAATCTGTAGTCCCTGTTTCGAGTTACAAATATTAGCAACAGAACCAGTATCAAATACCCAGGCACTACTACGAGAATTAGTAAGGTACACATCAATAACATGTATATCACATATACCTTTGTTCACCTTGCCATCCTTCTTATCCGCCAAATACTTGGGGCAGTTCCGCTTCCAGTGACCAGTCTATTTGCAGTAGAAGCACCCAGTCTCAGGCTTAGGTCCAGACCTGGGTTTCTTCTCTTGAGAAGCAACTTGTTTGCCGTTCTTCTTGAAGTTCCCTTTCTTCTTCCCTTTACCCTTTTTCTTGAAACTAGTGGTCTTGTTAACCATCAACACTTGATGCTCCTTCTTGATTTCTACCTCCGCAGCCTTTAGCATTGCGAAGAGCTCGGGAACTGTCTTATCCATCCCTTGCATGTTATAGTTCATCATGAAGCTTTTGTAGCTTGGTGGCAGTGATTGAAGAACTCTGTCAATGACACTATCAACAGGAAGATTAACTCCTAGTTGAGTCAAGTGGTTATGGTACCCAGACATTCTGAGTATATGTTCACTGACAGAACTATTCTCCTCCATCTTGCAGCTGTAGAACTTATTTGAGACTTCATATCTCTTTATCCGGGCATTTGCTTGAAATATTAACTTCAACTCCTGGAACATCTCATATGCTCCATGATGTTCAAAACGTTGTTGAAGTCCCGGTTCTAAGCCGTAAAGCATGGCACACTGAACTATCGAGTAGTCATCAGCTTTGCTCTGCCAGACGTTCATAACATCTGGTGTTGCTCCTGCAGCAGGTTTGGCACCTAGCAGTGCTTCCAGGATGTAATTCTTCTATGCAGCAATGAGGATAATCCTCAAGTTACAGACCCAGTCCATGTAATTGCTACCATCATCTTTCAACTTTGCTTTCTCAAGGAATGCATTAAAATTCAACGAAACAACAGTACGGGCCATCTATCTACAACAACATAGACATGCAAAATACTATCAGGTACTAAGTTCATGATAAATTAAAGCTCAGTTAATCAAAATATTAAAGAACTCCCACTTAGATAGACATTCCTCTAATCATCTAAGTGATCACGTGATCCATATCAACTAAACCATGTCCAATCATCACGTGAGATGGAGTAGTTTTCAATGGTGAACATCACTCTGTTGATCATATCTTCTATATGATTCACGCTCGACCTTTCGGTCTCTAGTGTTCCGAGGCCATATCTGCATATGCTAGGCTCGTCAAGTTTAACCCGAGTATTCTGCATGTGCAAAACTGGCTTGCACCCGTTGTATGTGAACGTAGAGCTTATCACAACTGATCATCACGTGGTGTCTCGGCACGACGAACTTTCACAACGGTGCATACTCAGGGAGAACACTTGTACCTTGAAATTTAGTGAGAGATCATCTTATAATGCTACCGTCGATCTAAGCAAAATAAGATGCATAAAAGATAAACATCAGATGGAATCAATATAAGTGATATGATATGGCCATCATCATCTTGTGCTTGTGATCTCCATCTCCGAAGCACCGTCATGATCACCATTGTCACCAGCACAACACCTTGATCTCCATCGTAGCATCGTTGTCATCTCGCCAAATATTGCTTCTACGACTATTGCTACCACTTAGTGATAAAGTGAAGCCATTACATGGCGATTGCATTGCATACAATAAAGCGACAACCATATGGCTCCTGCCAGTTGTCGATAACTCGGTTACAAAACATGATCATCTCATACAATAAAATATAGCATCCTGTCTTGACCATATCACATCACAACATGCCCTGCAAAAACAAGTTAGACGTCGTCTACTTTGTTGTTGCAAGTCTTACGTGGCTGCTACGGGCTGGGCAAGAACCGTTCTTACCTACGCATCAAAACCACAATGATAGTTTGTCAAGTTAGTGTTGTTTTAACCTTCTCAAGGACCGTGCGTAGCCACACTCGATTCAACTAAAGTTGGAGAAACTGACACCTGCCAGCCACCTGTGTGCAAAGCACGTCAGTCGAACCAGTCTCGCGTAAGCATACGCGTAATGTCGGTCCGGGCCGCTTCATCCGACAATACCGCCGAACCAAAGTGTGACATGCTGGTAAGCAGTATGACTTGTATCATCCACAACTCACTTGTGTTCTACTTGTGCATATAACATCTACGCATAAACCTGGCTCGGATGCCACTGTTGGGGAACGTAGTAATTTCAAAAAATTTCTACGCACACACATAGGATCATGGTGATGCATAGCAACGAGAGGGGAGAGTGTGTCTACGTACCCTCGTAGACCGAAAGCGGAAGCGTTAGCACAACACGGTCGATGTAGTCGTACGTCTTCACGATCCGACCGATCCAAGTACCGAACACACGGCACCTTAGAGCTCAGCACACGTTCAGCTTGATGACGTCCCATGAACTCCGATCCAGCAGAGCTTCACGGGAGAGTTTCATCAGCACGACGACGTGATGACGATGATGATGATGCTACCGACGCAGGGCTTCGCCTAAGCACCGCTATGATATAATCGAGGTGGATTATGGTGGAGGGGGCACCGCACACGGCTGGAATAGATCAATAGATCAACTTGTGTGTCTAGAGGTGCCCCTGCCCATGTATATAAAGGAGCAAGGGGGGAGGCCGGTCGGCCCCTATAGGCGCGCCAGGAGGAGGAATCCTCCTCCTAGTTGGAGTAGGATTCCCCTCTTTCCTACTCCCACTAGGAGGGGGAAATGAAGGGGGAGAGGGAGAAGGAAAGGGGGGCGCAACCCCCCCCCCCCTCTCCTAGTCCAATTCGGACCATAGGAGGAGGGTGCGCGTCCTGCCCTAGTCCAGCCCTCTCTCTCTCCACTAAGGCCCACTATTTCTCCCGGGGGTTCCGGTAACCCTCCGGCACTCCGGTTTTCTCCGAAACCATCTGGAACACTTCTGGTGTCCGAATATAGTCTTCCAATATATCAATCTTTACGTCTCGACCATTCCGAGACTCCTCGTCATGTCCGTGATCAAATCCAGGACTCCAAACTACCTTCGGTACATCAAAACACAAAAACTCATAATACCGATCGTCACCAAACTTTAAGCGTGCGGACCCTACTGGTTTGAGAACTATGTAGACATGACCGAGACACGTTTCCGGTCAATAACCAACAGAGGAACCTGGATGTTCATATTGGATCCCACATATTCTACGAAGATCTTTATCGGTCAAACCGCATAACAACATACGTTGTTCCCTGTGTCATCGGTATGTTACTTGCCCGAGATTCGATCGTCGGTATCTCAATACCTAGTTCAATCTCGTTACCGGAAAGTGTCTTTACTCATTCCGTAATACCTCATCCCGTAACTAACTCATGCTTGCAAGGCTTATAGTGATGTGCATTACCGAGGGGGCCCAGAGATACCTCTCCGACAATCAGAGTGACAAATCCTAATCTTGATTTATGCCAACTCAACAAGTACCATCAGAGACACCTGTAGAGCACCTTTATAATCACCCAGTTACGTTATGACATTTGGTAGCACATAAAGTGTTCCTCCGGTAATCGGGAGTTGCATAATCTCATAGTCATAGGAACATGTATAAGTCATGAAGAAAGCAATAGCAGAAAAACTAAACGATCAAGTGCTAAGCTAACGGAATGGGTCAAGTCAATCACATCATTCTCCTAATGATGTGATCCCATGAATCAAATGACAACTCATGTCTATGGTTAGGAAACTTAATCATCTTTTATTAATGAGCTAGTCAAGTAGAGGCATACTAGTGACACTCTGTTTGTCTATGTATTCACACATGTACTAAGTTTTCAGTTAATACAATTCTAGCATGAATAATAAACATTTATCATGATATGAGGAAATAAACTATAACTTTATTATTGCATCTAGGGCATATTTCCTTCAGTTATTAGACGTTGTGTACCTGAGCATGAACAGGAACAGATCCTACGCAAGTGTCACGCTGAAGCTTATGGAGGACACCATGCTGGAGATAGAACTGCACATAAGGTATTGCAATCTAGTTTTTATTGGCCTACTCTCTTCAAGGATGCTCGTAAGTTTGTCTTATCTTGTGATGAATGTCAAAGAATTGGTAATATTAGTAGACGTCAAGAAATGCCTATGAATTATTCACTCGTTATTGAACCATTTGATGTTTGGGGCTTTGATTATATGGGACCTTTTCCTTCCTCTAATGGGTATACTCATATTTTAGTTGCTGTTGATTACGTTACTAAGTGGGTAGAAGCTATTCCAACTAGTAGTGCTGATCATAACACCTCTATTAAGATGCTTAAAGAATTTATTTTTTCGAGGTTTGGAGTCCCTAGATACTTAATGACTGATGGTGGTTCACATTTTATTCATGGTGCCTTTCGTAAAATGCTTGCCAAGTATGATGTTAATCATAGAATTGCATCTCCATATCACCCGTAGACTAGTGGTCAAGTAGAATTGAGTAACAAAGAGCTCAAATTAATTTTGCAAAAGACTGTTAATAGATCTAGAAAGAATTGGTCCAAGAAAATTGATGATGCATTATGGGCTTATAGAACTGCATATAAAAATCCTACGGGTATGTCTCAGTATAAAATGGCTTATGGTAAAGCATGTAACTTACCTCTTGAATTAGAACATAAGGCATATTGGGCTATTAAAGAGCTCAACTATGACTTCAAACTGGCGGGTGAGAAGAGGATTTTTGACATTAGCTCACTTGATGAATGGAGAACCCAGGCCTATGAAAATGCCAAGCTATTTAAAGAAAAAGTTAAAAGATGGCATGATAAAAGGATACAAAAGCATGAGTTTAATGTAGGTGATTATGTATTGCTATACAACTCTCGTTTAAGATTTTTTGCAGGCAAACTTCTCTCTAAATGGGAGGTCTATCGTTCCAGTGCCATAAAAATCAACAACTTCGAAGGCACAAATCCGAGGGTGGTGAGCGGTCAAAGAATCAAACATTATATCTCAGGTAATCCTATAAACATTGAAACTAATATTATTGAAACCGTAACCCCGGAGGAATACATACGGGACACTTTCCGGAACGTTTCAGACTCCGAAAAGGAATAGGTACGTGGTACAGTAAGTAAACTGACTCCAAAACAGTTCTAATGGCAATTTTTCTCCGTTTTGGAATATTTAAGAAAATAGGAAAATAAGAAGTAGACCGGAAAGGACACGAGGCTTCCACGAGGGTGGAGGGCGCGCCCCACCCCCCTAGGCGCGCCCCCTGCCTCGTGGGCACCTCGTGTGCTCTCTGGACTCCGTTTTCTTGCACGATACTTCTTTTGGTTGGTAAAAATTCATTATATAATCTCCCGAAGGTTTTGACCACCGTATCACGCAAAAATCCCATGTTCTTGTTTCGAGCTGTTTTCTGCCAGGGTTGTCAAGGCCAGGCATCATGTCGTCTCCCTCCTCCTCCAACAATGAGGGTAATGATGCTTGGCTAATGAAGATAGAGCTGAAGAGAGAAGAGCCTGGAGAGATCAACAAGGATGATGGGATCAAGAAGGCCATGGGGGACCAAGTTCCGGCAGTAGAAGAAGAAGACATCCTTCAACCTCACTACAATCTCTTTACCCCAACAGAGATTGAGGCTTTCAAGATGATTGAGTTAGCTCGTATTCAAAACAAGTATCTCACAAGTGAAAATATTTTGTTGAAGGAGCATATCATCGCACTCAAGGGCATTATCCACAAATTGGAGGATCTCTTACGCTCGATGTGCAACTACCCATCATCACCAACACCTTCTTCACCAACAAAGAAGAACTGAGCATCGGGTATGGGCACTCCCCTTGGTAACTGCCAAGCTTGGGGGAGTGCCCCGGTATCGTATCATCATCACTTCTATCCTTACCATTTTCTTAGTTCGATCCTTTTGATAATATCTTGATCTAGTAGAATAAAGTTTTAGTGTGATCTGGTTGTGAGTTTTGCTTTATGATCTTCCTATGTAATCGAGTCCGTGTTCTATATATAATAAAGATTTGTGTTGAGTCAAGGGCTTGATTATCTTGCTATGATCTTGAGGGAATAAAATAAAAGACAAGGAATAAAAGAAATAAAGAGATCATATGGATCTTATGGAGAGTAATGAGCTCACATATAAAGAGTATGATGAATAAAAGTTGTTGAGAGTTGACAAACATAGTTTTGGTCATCATTCCAAGTAATAGTAAGTAATAAAGAAAGAGAGGTTCACGTATAAATATACTATCTTGGACATCTTTTATGATTGTGAGCACTCATTAAAGTATGATATGCTAAAGAGTTGGCGTTGGACAAGGAAGACAACGTAATGGGTTATGTTTGCTTACATGTGAGATAAATTATATTGTCATGGATCATCCAACATGTTGAGCTTGCCTTTCCCTCTCATGCTAGCCAAGTTATTTGCACTAAGTAGAAATACTACTTGTGCTTCCAAATACCCTTAAACACAGTTTTGCCATGAGAGTCCACCATACCTACCTATGGATTGAGTACGATCCTTCAAGTAAGTTATCATCGGTGCATGCAATTAAAATTGCCTTCTAAATATGTATGACTTATTAATGTGGAGAAAATAAGCTTTATACGATCTTGTGATATGGAAGAAATAAAAGCAACAGACTACATAATAAAGGTCCATATCACAAGTGGCAATATAAAGTGATGTTCTTTTGCATTAAGATTTTGTGCGTCCAACCATAAAAGCGCATGACAACCTCTGCTTCCCTCTGTGAATGACCTATCTTTTACTTTTATCTTCTACCTTACATAAGAGTAATGGTGATCTTCAGCTTTTCTTTTTACATTTTATCCTTTGGCAAGCACAATGTGTTGGAAAGATCCAGATACATATAGCTAGTTGGATGTGAGTCTGCATGAACTATTATTGTTGACATTACCCTTGAGGTAAAACATTGGGAGGCAAAGCTATAAGCCCCTATCTTTCTCTTTATCCGATTAAAACTCCATACCCATAAATATTGCGTGAGTGTTAGCAATTGTGAAAGACTAAATGATAGTTGAGTATGTGGACTTGCTGAAAAGCTCTTATATTGACTCTTTCCTATGTTATGATAAATTGCAATTGCCTCAATGACTGAGATTAGAGTTTGTTAGTTTTCAATGAAGTTCATGATTCATACTTGAAATTGTGATTGAATTTTTACTTTAGCATAAGAGATCATATGACAATATATATACATATTGATGTTCTAAGAATGATCATAATGCCCTCATGTCCATATTTTTTTATCGACACCTCTATATCCAAACATGTGGACATATTTTTTGATTTCGGCTTTCGCTTGAGGACAAGCGAGGTCTAAGCTTGGGGGAGTTGATACGTCCATTTTACATCATGCTTTTATGTCGATAATTATTGCATTATGGGCTGTTATTACACGTTATGTCACAATACTTATGCCTATTCTCTCTTATTTTACAAGGTTTACATGAAGAGGGAGAATGCCGACAGCTGGGGTTTTGGGCTAGAAAAGGAGAAAATATTAGAGACCTATTCTGCACAGCTCCAAAAGTCCTGAAACTTCACGGAAGTTATTTCCAGAATATATAAAAAATAATGAGCGAAGAAAGTTCTAGAGGGGGGCCACACCCTGGCCACAAGGGTGGGGGCACGCCCTACCCCCTGGGCGCGCCCCCTGCCTCGTGAGCCCCCTGGTGGCCCTCCAATGCCCATCTTCTGCTATATGAGGCCTTTCATCCAAGAAAAATTTGTAAGCAAGCTTTCGGGAAGAAACTCCGCCACCATGAGGCGGAACCTGGGCGGAACCAATCTAGGGCTCCGGCAGAGCTGTTCTGCCGGGGAAACTTCCCTCCGGGAGGGGGAAATCATCACGATCGTCACCACCAACGATCCTCTCATCTGGAGGGGGTCAATCTCCATCAACATCTTCACCAGCACCATCTCATCTCAAACCCTAGTTCATCTCTTGTATCCAAACCTCAGATTGGTACCTGTGAGTTGCTAGTAATGTTGATTACTCCTTGTAGTTGATGCTAGTTGGTTTATTTGGTGGAAGATCATATGTTCAGATCCATTATGCATATTAATACCCCTCTGATTATGAACATGAATATGCTTTGTGAGTATTTACATTTGTTCCTGAGGACATGGGAGAAGTCTTGCTATTAGTAGTCATGTGAATTTGGTATTCATTCGATATTTTGATGAGATGTATGTTGTCATCCCTCTAGTGGTGTGATGTGAACGTCGACTACATGACACTTCACCATTGTTTGGGCCTAGAGGGCGGCATTTGCAAATAATAAGTAGATGATGGGTTGCTAGAGTGACAGAAGTTTAAACCCTAGAGTATGTGTTGCTTCGTAAGGGGCTAATTTGGATCCATATGTTTCATGTTATGGTTAGGTTTACCTTAATACTTCTGTTGTAGTTGCGAATGCTTGCAATAGGGGTTAATCATAAGTGGGATGCTTGTACAAGTAAGGACAGTACCCAAGCACCGGTCCACCCACATATCAAGTTATCAAAGTACTGAACGCGAATCATATGATCGTGATGAAAACTAGCTTGACGATAATTCCCATGTGTACTCGGGAGCGCTTTCCTTCATATAAGAGTTTTTCCAGGCTTGTCCTTTACTACAAAAAGGATTGGGCCATCTTGCTACACCTTATTTACTTTTATTACTTGCTACTCGATACAAATTACCTTATCACAAAACTATCTGTTACCGAAAATTTCAGTGCTTACAAAGAATACCTTACTGAAAACTGCTTATCATTTCCTTCTGCTCCTCGTTGGGTTTGACACTCTTACTTATCGAAAAGCTATGATAGATCCCCTACACTTGTGGGTCATCAGTATGCAACACGTAGACGGGAGGTTTTGGCAACGCTAGGCTCTGCAGAACGTGTCGTCTCTCACAATAGAGGCAAGCAAAGCGTGGAAGAGGGAGGCTACCGGGCGACACGTACCAAAACAAACGCCTCCCAATGGCCATGACGCCTAGGCCCACACCCCCACACACCGACCAAAGGGACCAACTCAACCTACCCCGGTCAAAACCAAGGCCACCAGTGAAATTGACTGCTCCGATCGCTCCTGGAAGATTGTGCCCCATGGAGCTTAGTGATTTAGGGGATGTGTATATTTTGAAAAAAGAAAACCATTCATAAAGTTGTCACCCCATGTTTAATGAACTTGTTGTATTGCTATCAAAGTTGCCACCAGGTATGGAATTCCAGGCCGTCGGATCTCAAATTCAACGGCGTCTAAGGAGTTGATGTAGCTGTTGTACTTGCACGTATTTTTTAGAGTCCTTGAGGGCTTTTTGCAAAAATATTCGTCAACTTAGGTGCTCCCAGAGCACCAGATATTCTCCCCTGGTACTAAGGCAACTTCAGAGAAAAATTCGGCGACACTTTTGGAAGAAAGAAAAAATGTCAAACCTTAACAACATAGGGTCTAGTTTTGGTGATCTTGTCGAAACAGCAGGCCATGGAGATAGATCGTAATCTGAATAATGCTTTGAGAGAGATATCATTTTGAAGTTTCAAATAATATCTAGAGCGCCGACGTCATTGCTTTTATCACCCATAGATGCTTGCGCGAAACTTCCACTATTTTTTACCCCTTTAAAATTAGCATGTATGGTCTCACATGGATAAAAATGTTGATTGTGATCATCTCGAGCTCATCTAGCATTGTCGTGCTCTGATACGTCTCCAACGTATCTATAATTTTTGATTGCTCCATGCTATATTATCTACTGTTTTGGACATTACTGGGCTTTATTATCCACTTTTATATTATTTTTGGGACTAACCTATTAACTGGAGGCCGAGCCCAGAATTGTTGTTTTTGCCTGTTTTAGGGTTTCGAAGAAAAGGAATATCAAACGGAGTCCAAACGGAATGAAACCTTCGGGAACGTGATTTTCTCATCGAATACAACTCAGGAGACTTGGACCCTATGTCAAGACACGTAACAGCAGGCCACGAGGTAGGGGGCGCGCCTACCCCCCAGGCGCGCACTACTAGGGAAAACCTTATACACAGAATCTTAGCAACAGCGCGGTATAAAAATAGACGCTACTGCTAATTAGCAGCAACAAGCTTTAGAAAAGAGCGCTGCTAATGACTGAGTAGCAGTAGCGCTCTAGGTGAAAAGAGCGCTACTAGTATAATTCCCACGGTGTTGCCTCCAGGCTAGATATAGTAGTAGCGCCCTTCCCGTGGACGCGCTACTGCTAAAGAACTTAGTAGCAGCGGTTGTGCTCAAAACTCGCTGCTGGTAAGTATGACCGCAACTAATTAAGTTTAGTCCCATACTGCTAAGCGAACAAGGTGCTTACCACCTTAAATATGTTGCTTCTCAACCTATCTCGAGCACTTGGTCTTCATTGAACTATATGTGTATGATTTGTGGTTGCAATATGAAACCACGCCTGTGCCTATACAGGTAAAGTGAGGATTCATGTTGACTATTTAGATTATACACAAAAAGATCAATGATGACCAATGTATATTTTTGATGTTTTTACTAAACAAAAGAAATAACTGGTTCCATTAGCAGTAGCGGTTTTTCCCAAAATGCGCTGTAGATAAGTTAGCTATAGCGCGTTTTCTATACGTGCGCTACCGCTAGTTCGAGTTAACCATCCCCCGCATCAAAATTTCGCTAAGTCCTCCTTTCCCCCCACCGGCCTGTAACCCTACTCCCTCTCGCCGCTGCCCGAGCCCAAGCGCGCATGCGCCCTCACCGCCGCCGCCGCCGCCCGCCCTCAACCTCACTGCCGCCGCTCTCGACCACACTGTCACCGCCCTCGACCTCACCGCCGCCGCCCTCGACTGAGCCCGCCGAGCCCGCCGCCCAGGACCGCCGCCCTCCCTATCTCGAGCCCGCCCTCGCCACCCCTCCGCCGCC
>NC_041382.1:575229061-575237020 GCF_002162155.2 Triticum dicoccoides
AGCACCTCCCCGCCACCGTCTCTCCCTTTGTAAGCCCCCCACCCCTCCCCAACCCCATCTCTCTTTGCTTAGTTAGTAGATGATTTTAGTAGTAGTAGATGCTAATTTTGGGTTCATAGATAACGATTTTTAGAAGTAGTGGATAGATGTTAATTAGTAGTAGATGTATAATTAGCAGTAGTACATGTAAATTAGTAGTAGATGTAGTAGTTAGATGTTAATTAGTAGTAGTAGATGTGCTAGTTTCTTTCTATTTATAGTAAGTTTATATTTAGTAAGAACTAGTTGAATTAATAGAACTAGTTTAGTTTTAGTTGAACTAGTTAAGTTTTAGTTGAACTAGCATAGTAAGTAAATTAATAACTAGTTGAACTACTTCATTTTTAGAAAGAACTAGTTTTTTCTTTTATACTAAGTTTATATTTAGTAAGAACTAGTTGAATTAATAGAACTAGTTGAACATGCCATATTTGGTGTTATTTTTTAGTTTAAGAAATTATTTCATGTTTTGGTTACACCTCCGAGTGGCCTATGTTTTGCCGGAGTGTTGATTAATTTCCGTTCCGGAAAATTTCAGGCGCTCGATATGTCCTTTTTTAGCAAAGGTCATGCCGGATTTTTCCGTGAATTCTGGCATGACTTGTGCTAGAATATGTGGGAAATATCGAGTGGCCTGGATTTAGGTTTTTTAGTACATATATTTAATTGTACAAGTTTAATCTTTGAATTATGAACATAGGAAATGTCGTACTCGGACGACGACAGTCTCTCGGGGGAGTGCAGCTGGTGCCACGACGATCGAGGTATGTGTGACAGGTTCGTTGAGCTGGACGAAGATCGGCGCTTCAGCATTAAGCTCGAGGAGACCTTTGATGTTGAAATGGTACGCAACAACGACAAGTGTTTTTTTCGTAATTAACCATGACTTCAACTATTTCAACGTCTAATTTTCATCTTTTACAATTCGACTAGCTTATCCCATGCCATGCAAAATGCTATGTCTTGGAGAGGATGGGTTTTGAAGACCATGAAAATTTTCAAACAAAGAAAATACACCTAAGGACCCATCATGATATCGATTTTGAAGTAAATCTGTATAATTCTCAGAGCGTAACCCATTTTGGTTGTCAAAATTGGGAAGCACTTTGCAAAATGTATGGTTTTTATGAGGGTATGATTGTCACCATGGATCTTGGTCATCCTGACATCAAGCAAGACAATATGGACATTTGGGTCCTTGTTGATACGCTTCCGATTCTACCGCAATGTGAGTTTCTCAAACATAGTTATTAACTAATTTATATTGTTTGTTTCAAAATAGTTGACAGCTTATTTCCATTGACAGCTTATTTTGAATCTTCAAAGAATGTGCAGAAGACGGTAGACAAAACCCACTACACTGATGGCTCCGAATTAACTTATAAGGAGAAAAATCATCTCATTGCTTATTGTACTTTTTTTGAGAATTACAATACCTATTACCGAACTCCTTCAAATTATAGTGAATACGTGCCACTAATGCACGTGTTGAACCACGATAACTTCTATGGAGATACCCTGGTAAGATAGTTTACTATTACGACATCCGTGCATCTTTTGCATACTTCTAAAACTAGTACATCATTGCTAACTACGAAGTTATTACTATGTTTTTCAATAGAAAATCCCAATGGATTGTGTGCCTCATCTGATGTATTACAATGGTCGCCTTGAAGTTCTGAACCTACAGCCAGGTCATCCTACGGATCTCACCTGTGCATATCGAATTTCTGAAACCGGTGAACACATGCTAATCAAAGAGTGGAAAAAATGTTTGGACATTCGTAAGGAGGTTCTTGGAAGCAACATTAAGCAAAAGGAAAGAATTGGAGACAGGATAATCTGCATTCTCCATAATGGAGAGTGAGGGGCTATCTTGTTTTTTGCTATTTTACCTTAGAGAATATAGTAGGTCCTAAGAGAATGTAGTAGGTCCTATGAGGTACAATATGTTTATTATGTGATACAATGTGTTAGAGTTGAAGATGTCAGGAGTACTTGTGATTACGACTAGTGACCAATGATATGATGATGATGATGATAAGTTGTTAATGATATGATGATGATGATATTTATTATATCATTGGGTGAAAGAACCGCGGATTAGTTTCAAGTGGATGTCCGTCCACTTGAAACTAGTCCACACGGTTCTTTCACCCCGTGATGTAATAACTCATTATGATGTAAAAACAATTTGTAAATTCCTATTGTATGAAAATTTGTGTAAAGGTGTACGAATACAACATGAAATAAAAAAGAAATAAAATACGAAATAATAGTAGCAGCGCGGGCAGAGAGAAGCACTACTACTAATTACCAGCAGCGCTCCTCCTAGAACTTGCTGCTACTAAGTCGATTTAGCCGTAGCGTGGGTGGAGGCACGCTACTGCTATTCATTAGCTGTAGCGCCTTATCAGTAGCGCACCACCCCACGCTACTGATAGGTCTAAAACCCGCGTTGCTGCTAGCCTTTTCCCTAGTAGTGGCGCCCTCCACCCTCGTGGGCCCCCTGTTGCTCCACCGACATACTTCTTCCTCCTATATATACCCACGTACCCCCAAACGATCAGAGACGGAGCCAAAACCCTAAGTCCACCATCGTAACTTTTTGTATTCATGAGATCCCATCTTGGGGCCTGTTCAGGAGCTCCGCCGAAGGGGGCATCGATCACGGAGGGCTTCTACATCAACACCATAGCCCCTCCGATGAAGTGTGAGTAGTTTACCTCAGACCTATGGGTCCATAGTTAGTAGCTAGATGGCTTCTTCTCTCTTTTTGGATCTCAATACAATGTTCTCCCCCTCTCTTGTGGAGATCTATTCGATGTAATCTTCTTTTTGCAGTGTGTTTGTTGAGACCGATGAATTGTGGGTTTCTGATCAAGTCTATCTATGAATAATATTTGAATCTTCTCTAAATTCTTTTATGTATGATTGTTTATCTTTGCAAGTCTCTTTGAATTATCAATTTGGTTTGGCCTACTAGATTGATCTTTCTTGCAATGGGAGAAGTGCTTAGCTTTGGGTTCAATCTTGCGGTGTCCTTTCCCGGTGACAGTAAGGGCAGCAAGGCACGTATTGTATTGTTTCCATCTAGGATAATAAGATGGGGTTTTCTTCATATTGCATGAGTCTATCCCTCTACATCATGTCATCTTGCTTAAGGCGTTACTCTGTTTTTAACTTAATACTCTAGATGCATGCTGGATAGCGGTCGATGAGTGGAGTAATAGTAGTAGATGCAGGCAGGAGTCGGTCTACTTGTCTCGGACGTGATGCCTATATACATGATCATACCTAGATATTCTCATAACTATGCTCAATTCTGTCAATTGCTCAACAGTAATTTGTTCACCCACCGTAGAATACTTATGCTCTCGAGAGAAGCCACTAGTGAAACCTATGGCCCCCGGGTCTATCTTTATCATATCAATCTCCTACTACTTAGTTATTTACTTTGCTATTTACTTTGCCTTTATTTTACTTTGCATCTTTATCATAAAAATACCAAAAATATTATCTTTTCATATCTATCAGATCTCACTCTCGTAAGTGGCCCTATAGGGATTGACAACCCCTATTTGCGTTGGTTGCGAGGATTTATTTGTTTTGTACAGGTGCGAGGGACTCGCGTGTAGCCTCCTACTGGATTGATACCTTGGTTCTCAAAAACTGAGGGAAATACTTACGCTACTTTGCTGCATCATCCCTTCCTCTTCGGGGAAAACCAACGCAGTGCTAAAAGAGGTAGCAAGAAGGATTTCTGGCGCCGTTGCCGGGGAGGTCTACACAAAAGTCAACATACCAAGTACCCATCACATACCCTTATCTCCCGCATTACATTATTTGACATTTGCCTCTCGTTTTCCTCTCCCCCACTTCACCCTTGCCATTTTATTTGCCCTCTCTCTCTATCCTCCCTCTATTTGCCTCTTTTTGCCCGCTTGCTTTTTGTTTGCTGGTGTGTTAGTGTGTTTGCTTGTCGTTATGGCTAGTCCCTTATCTTCTCCGTTGTCTCCCGAGAATGAAATTCTAAATTTTAAGCAAAGGGAGGGTGAAAATCTAAAAGATGCTTGGTATAGAATTTGCAATGCTCAAAATAAATCTACTAGGAAGCAATCTACTACCATTCTCCTTCGCAATTTTTATGTAGGCATTACTCCTTGGCACCGTTATGTTCTTGATACTATTACCGGAGGGAACTTTTTGGGTAGCCATACTTTTGATTCTTATAATGCTATGTTAGATTTATTTGGCTCACCCCCTCTCTTGGTTAATGGAACTATATTAACTTTGGAGCATGTAATGCAAAGGCTTGAGATTATTGAAAATAAGGTTGCTACCGTAGAGTTAATTGAAAATTTGGATAAAAAGATCCACAGCCGAATCTCTCAATATGGATCTAAAGTAGGAGTTACTTTGAAAGATATTAAATAAAAGGAACCCATAGTTAATGAGAAAATAAATCATGATTCTGTTAGGATCGATAAAATTGAGAATATTATTACCAACTTGGGAACCGCTTTTTCTTCCGTAAAGAATACTCCGAGTCCCTCCACTAAAGTTGCCAAACTTATGTACGTTCCTAAAAATAATGGTGAATCATCTAGTAAGGAAGATGCGGATCTCAAATCTATAAGTGCTCATCCCAATCTTTTTGCTATCACTAAGGAACCATTTGTTACAAATGAATTTTTCGATCTTGTGCCTAAAATCTTGATAATTAATAAAAAGAAAGAAATTCCTAAATATGGTAGATGCCTCATTGAAGAATTGCCTACCAAAGATGGCAATACCTAGATCTATTCTTGCTTGTTATGCCTAGCTAGGGGCGTTAAACGATAGTGCTTGTTGGGAGGCAACCCAATTTTATTTTTATTTCTTGCTTTTTGCTCCTGTTTGGTAATAAATAATTATCTAGCCTCTGTTTTGGTTGTGTTTTTGTGTTTAATTAGTGTTTGTGCCAAGTAGAACCGTTGGGAAGACTTGGGGAAAGTCTTGTTGAACTTGCTGTAAAAAACAGAAACTTTAGCGCTCACGAGAACTGCTGTCATTTTTATTTGAGAAGTGCTATTTAGTTAATTCTTTTTGAAGATGATTAATAGATAAATTCCTCACGTCCAGAAATTTATTTTAGAATTTTTGGGGTTCATATCTTGCGCTAGCTACAGATTACTACAGACTGTTCTGTTTTTGACAGATTCTGTTTTTCGTGTGTTGTTTGCTTATTTTGATGAATCGATGGCTAGTAAAATAGTTTATAGACCATAGAGAAGTTGGAATACAGTAGGTATAACACCCATATAAATAAAGAATGAGTTCATTACAGTACCTTGAAGTGGTCTTTTGTTTTCTTTCGCTAACGGAGCTCACGAGATTTTCTACTTTAAGTTTTGTGTTGTGAAGTTTTCTAGTTTTGGGTAAAGATTTGATGGATTATGGAACAAAGAGTGGCAAGAGCCTAAGCTTGGGGATGCCCATGGCACCCCCAAGATAATTTAAGGACACCTAAAAGCCAAAGCTTGGGGATGCCCCGGAAGGCATCCCCTCTTTCGTCTACTTCTATTGGTAACTTTACTTGGAGCTATATTTTTATTCGCCACATGATATGTGTTTTGCTTGGAGTGTCTTGTATTATTTGAGTCTTTGCTTGTTAGTTTACCATAATCATCCTTTCTGTACACACCTTTTGAGAGAGCCATACATGATTTGGAATTTGTTAAGAATACTCTATGTGCTTCGCTTATATCTTTTGAGTTATATAATTTTGCCCTAGTGCTTCACTTATATCTTTTAGAGAATGGTGGTGGATTTTTTTTATAGAAACTATTGATCTCTCATGCTTTACTTAGATTATTTTGAGAGTCTTAATAGCATGGTAATTTGCTTAAAATCCTAATATGCTTGGTATGCAAGATTAATAATAAAACTTTCTTATGAGTGTGTTGAATACTAAGAGAAGTTTGATGCTTGATGATTGTTTTGAGACAAGGAGGTAATAGTATCAAAGTCATGCTAGTTGAGTAGTTGTGAAATTGAGAAATACTTGTGTGCAGGTTTGCAAGTCCTGTAGCATGCACGTATGGTAAACGTTATGCAACAAATTTGAAACATGATGTGTTATTTGATTGTCTTCCTTATAAGTGGCGGTCGAGGACGAGCGATGGTCTTTTCCTACCAATCTACCCCCCTAGGAGCATGCGCGTAGTACCGAGGTTTTTGATGACTTGTAGATTTTTGCAATAAGTATGTGAGTTCTTCATGACTAATGTTGATTCCATGGATTATACGCACTCTCACCCTTCCATCCTTGCTAGCCTCTTTGGTACCGTGCATTGCCCTTTCTCACATTGAGAGTTGGCGCAAACTTCGCCGTGCATCCAAACCCCATGATATGATACGCTCTTTCACACATAAACCTCCTTATATCTTCCTCAAAACAGCCACCATACCTACCTATTATGGCATTTCCATAGCCATTCCGAGATATATTGCCATTCAACTTTCCATCATTCCGTTCATCATGACACATTCATCATTGTCATATTGCTTAGCATGGTCATGTAGTTGACATAGTATTTGTGGCAAAGCCACCATTCATAATTATTTCATACATGTCACTCTTGGTCCATTGCATATCCCGGTACACCGCCGGAGGCATTCATATAGAGTCATCTTTGTTATAGTATCGAGTTGTAATCATTGAGTTGTAAATAAATAGAAGTGTGATGATCATAATTTTCTAGAGCATTGTCCCAAGTGAGGAATATAAAAAAAGAGAGAAAGGCCATAAAAAAAGAGAAAAGGCCCAAAAAAGAGAAAAAATGAGAGAAAAATAGAGAAGGGACAATGTTACTATCCTTTGCCACACTTGTGCTTCAAAGTAGCACCATGATCTTCATAGTAGAGAGTCTCTCATGTTATCACTTCAATATACTAGTGGGAATTTTTCATTATAGAACTTGGCTTGTATATTCCAACAATGGGCCTCCTCAAGTGCCCTAGGTCTTCGTGAGCAAGCAAGTCGGATGCACACCCACTAGTTTCTTTTGTTGAGATTTCATACATTTATAGCTCTAGTGCATCCGTTGCATGGCAATCCCTACTCCTTGCATTAACATCAATCGGTGGGCATCTCCATAGCCCATTGATTAGCCTCGTTGATGTGAGACTTCCTCCTTTTTTGTCTTCTCCACATAACCCCCCTCATTATATTCTATTCCACCTATAGTGCTATGTCCATGGATCGCGCTCATATATTGCGTGAAAGTTTATAGGTTTGAGATTACTAAAGTATGAAACAATTGATTGGCTTGTCATCGGGGTTGTGCATGATGATAGCATTCTTGTGTGATGAAAATGAAACATGACTAAACCATATGATTTTGTAGGGATGAACTTTCTTTGGCCATGTTATTTTGAGAAGACATAATTGATTAGTTAATATGCTTGAAGTATTATCATTTTTATGTCAATATGAACTTTTGTCTTGAATATTTCGGATCTGAATATTCATACCACAATTAAGAAGAATTACATTAAAATTATGCCAAGTAGCACTCCGCATCAAAAATTCTGTTTTTATCATTTACCTACTCGAGGACGAGCATGAATTAAGCTTGGGGATGCTTGATACGTCTCCAACATATCTATAATTTTTGATTGCTCCATGCTATATTATCTACTGTTTTGGACATTATTAGGCTTTATTATCCACTTTTATATTATTTTTGGGACTAACCTATTAATCAGAGGCCCAGCCCAGAATTGATGTTTTTTGCCTGTTTTAGGGTTTCGAAGAAAAGGAATATCAAATGGATTCCAAACGGAATGAAACCTTGGGGAACGTGATTTTCTCATCGAATACAACTCGGGAGACTTGGACCCTACGTCAGGACACGTAACAGGAGGCCACGAGGT
>NC_041382.1:575237125-575255098 GCF_002162155.2 Triticum dicoccoides
CACCCTCCACCCTCGTGGGCCCCCTGTTGCTCCACCGACATACTTCTTCCTCCTATATATACCCATGTACCCCCAAACGATCAGAGACGGAGCCAAAACCCTAAGTCCACCATCGTAACTTTCTGTATCCATGAGATCCCATCTTGGGGCCTGTTCCGGAGCTCCGCCGGAGGGGGCATCAATCATGGAGGGCTTCTACATCAACACCATAGCCCCTCCGATGAAGTGTGAGTAGTTTACCTCAGACCTACGGGTCCATAGTTAGTAGCTAGATGGCTTCTTCTCTCTTTTTGTATCTCAATACAATGTTCTCCCCCTCTCTTGTGGAGATCTATTCGGTGTAATCTTCTTTTTGCGGTGTGTTTGTTGAGATCCATGAATTGTGGGTTTATGATCAAGTCTATCTATGAATAATATTTGAATCTTCTCTGAATTCTTTTATGTATGATTGGTTATCTTTGCAAGTCTCTTCGAATTATCAGTTTGGTTTGGCCTACTAGATTGATCTTTCTTGCAATGGGAGAAGTGCTTAGCTTTGGGTTCAATCTTGTGGTGTCCTTTCCCGGTGACAGTAAGGGGAGCAAGGCACGTATTGTATTGTTGCCATCGAGGATAACAAGATCGGGTTTTCTTCATATTGCATGAGTCTATCCCTCTACATCATGTCATCTTGCTTAAGGCGTTACTCTGTTTTTAACTTAATACTCTAGATGCATGCTGGATAGTGGTCGATGAGTGGAGTAATACTAGTAGATGCAGACAGGAGTCGGTCTACTTGTCTCGGACGTGATGCCTATATACATGATCATACCTAGATATTCTCATAACTATGCTCAATTCTGTCAATTGCTCAACTGTAATTTGTTCACCCACCGTAGAATACTTATGCTCTCGAGAGAAGCCACTAGTGAAACCTATGGCCCCCGGGTCTATCTTTATAATATCAATCTCCTACTACTTAGTTATTTACTTTGCCTTTATTTTACTTTGCATCTTTATCATAAAAATACCGAAAATATTATCTTATCATATCTATCAGATCTCACTCTCGTAAGTGGCCCTATAGGGATTGACAACCCTATTTGCGTTGGTTGTGAGGATTTATTTGTTTTGTGCAGGTGCGAGGGACTCACACATAGCCTCCTACTGGATGGATACCTTGGTTCTCAAAAACTAAGGGAAATACTTATGCTACTTTGCTGCATCATCCCTTCCTCTTCGGGGAAAACCGACGCAGTGCTAAAAGAGGTAGCATGCTCCAAATATGGTCAATATGTTTTGATAAGTTACTATTCGAGCAAAGATTAAACCAAGACAAATATGTCCGACAAGCACCTCAAGCCGCCGCCTGTCAGACGTACTTCACTCCTTCCGAAGACAAAAAATTGCCTCTTCATTAGTTGTCCAAAAGTCATGCCAATTTGGCATCAACTCACGCCTACTTGCTTTCGAGGCTTATGGGTTATTTCCGCGCCAAGAAAACCTCAAAAACTTCATTTAGCCAGAGGTGTGTGCGTGTGACTTTCACACAAACTGTTTTTCTCCGAACATTCTATTGGAACAAAAAAATAGAGGTACGAGGGAGGATGGAAGAAGTGTGGAGCGGAACGGAAAACCTTTCTTTTTTTAGATAGGAAGAGATGGATATAGATATAGATATAGAGATGTTTTTTAAATGTCCATAAAGTTGTCATTCCATGTTTTCCACCTAGTAACTTTTCTACTAAGCCAACTTCATAGAAAAAAAATTATGACACTTGTGAAAGATGAAAACATCGAAGCTAAACAACATAGGGTCTAGTTTCAATGATCTCGTCGAAACAAAGCGGACCATGGAGATGCCCAAGAAATGTTTTGAGAGATATATCATTTTGAAGCTTAAAATTTAACATTAAGAGCACCGACGGCATTGATTTTGTCGCTATATGTTTTTCCATCTAAAATTAGCATGTATGGTCTCACATGGCATAGAAAATGTTGAGTGTGATCATGGCAAGCTCATCTAGCATTGCCATGCTCAATATGGCCAATATTTGTTTCTTGGTTATTGTTTGAGGAAAGATTAAACCAAGGCAAGTATGTTCGACAAGCGCCTCTCCCCACCCGCCGCCCATACAAGGTACCCCGTTCCATCCAAAGACACATAAACTCTTCATCAATTGTCCGAAACCCATGTGGATTTGGCAACGACCCACGCCTACTTGCTTTCGGGGCTTATGGGTTGTTGCTAGGACAAAAACAAGCTCAAAAATTTCATTTAGTCCGAGGTGCCTCTCTCAATTATCTGAATTTGGGACTTAGGGAATGCTGCTGGATCACCCTCCCTCTCTTACCAGTAGAAGTAACATTTAGAGCGGCGACATCATCGCTTTGTTGAATAGATGCATGCATATCAATGACAAATCATTCCATTAGATTTTTTTGTCTCTTTAGAATTAGCATGTATGGTCTCATATGGGATAAAAATGTGGAGTGAGATCATGCCGAGCTCATTTGGCATTGTGGTGCTTCAAATATAGTCAATATTTGTTGCTTGGTTATTGTTGGAGGACAAACTTAAATCAACGCAAATATGTTTGAAAATCACCTCTCGTAATCCGTCGCCGGTGTAAGGTGCTTTTTCCTTCCGAAAACACAAATCACCTATTCATCAACTGTCCGAAAGCCATGCGTATTTGCAACAACTTACCCTTCTGCCACCTACTTGCTTCGGAAAGCAACCTTAAAAGCTCCATTTAGCCAAAGGCACGCCACTTCCAATTCTCTAGAAAATTTGGGACTCAAGAAATACTAAGGAGTTCCGAAGCCTAGATCACCCTCGCTATCTTATATTAGAAATATTTTGTGGACTCTAATCCAATTCCGTTTGCTTGGGCCAAGTAGCATTGTGAATCAAAGCCGAGACGACACTGAAAAAGGCCTTTCCAATCAGATTGGACACTCCTCATCAAGGGGCCATCAAATTTTATTTGAATTGAGCACACGCGACCGAATTTGACACCCCCTATCTGATGTGCCATTTGTACTTGCTTCTGGAACCTTCCCTACTAACTGCTATGATGCCGTCCCATCTACAAAAGGAGGAGGAGCAGCAGGCCCCCGGATCTGAGTTCTCCCATGGCATAATCGAACTCTCTGATCCACCCAACATTTCGCGTCGCCCAGAGAACCTGCCCCTCCTAGCTAGGCTACAACTTTGGCATCGGTCGGCGATGACTAATTTGGCACTAGCTGGCTACGTGTTCCAACCCACCGGTCGTGAGCTCGTCGGCCACTACCTCATGCCCAGGGCGGGGCTCGGCGGCTTCTTCCTCCCCGGCGTCATCAAGGAGGGCGTGGACGTCTTGTCCTTGCGCCCACGTGCGCTCTCCTTCCCAGAAAACCATAGGAGGGATTATGGCGAGGTATGGGGCTTCTTCTTCGTGGCAAAGCCCGCCGGCGAGACATGCCCGACGCCGGGCGCGGGCGAGTGCTGGGAGCAGTACAGCCAGGAGAAGGCGTACTACGGCGGCGAGGGCGGCCGGGAGGCAGTGGCGTTCCGGCGCAGGTTCGGGTACCGCTACTCGTGGAGGGACAGGGAGGTAGTATCGCAGACGCGCTGGCGGATGAAGGAGTACCGGCTCAACGGGAAAGCGGCCGCCTTCTGCCGCGCGCACCCGGGCCCCGTGCCGTCAGACCTCGTTTTCATAGTCCACAAGGTCTACAGGAAGCCGCTGATCCCTCCGCCGCCACCGCCCGACAGCAGCTCCAGCGAGGACGAGGGCTTCGAGAGCTACATCGTGTACTCGCAACTCGATGAGATCATGCGGTAGTTAACGCTGCGGAACTAGGGCGACCCAGGGGCGGTGCTCCTCCCCCTGCAGGAGTAGCATTACGCCACTGCATGTTGATTTCTTCAGCATTGTTGTGTGTGTCTCTTGTGTTTTCAGTTCTGGATTGTGCCCTCGATCTAGTTGAGGCAGATTGGTTGTTGTAGTTCGTCGATCGTTGTTTTCATCGTTTCAGAGTTTTCTTCTATTGCTTAGACATAGCTTTAGTCTTGTATGACTTTGCTATGTTTGTGTGCGCGTGTTGGTGTGGCCATGTGTACCCTAGCTATGTAGAGGTTGTGATTGTGCTCATTGTGTTTGTATTTGGTTGATGCTTCATTTGAGTCAATAAAAATCACCGTTTGTCGAAAAATTATGATCCATCTTCTTTGCAACATCTATCAGAACAGTTCAGAGGTGTTATATCTTTTAGAGAACTTACAGTTTCCTCTACACATTTAGTGTTCATACTAGAAAATTTGTAAGCACCAAATCATGTTGCAGAAATTCGGTGAGGCTGAGAATTAATCGATCTCCGTTTCTTGGAAGATATACGAATTGGACTGAAGCGAGAGGCTAATGCTAAGGGAAACTACTCCATAAATGCTACTGGCTGGAATGTTATCAAGCTTACAATAATTGCTTCTGGGTTGCATGAGTTATTTTTGGTAGCACTTTGATATGTTAGACTCAAGAATCAAGACCCATATCTATACCTACTAATAAAGGGGCTATTGCTTCTTACCACCGTAATTTCTTTTGTTTTTGGTCCGTCCACCTTTTCCATATTATATTTTCTCTATCCGAGGTGGTACTAATCTATGTAGCTGCCCATAACATCAAAAACATCACGTTCGTACCGACTTGGGTCGGAAGGCTGGGCCGTTGGCCCAACTTCAGGGTAACGCGAGAAGGAAAAAAAAAAGTGTCCGTGAGGACTCGAACTCGCGACCTTCCATCCCATAGGTTGGACGTCAGCCAACTGAACTAGGCCATTTCTAGCCATGCCTCTCCGGTCTCTGGAGCCCGGAGCTTAGCCAGGTCAAGCAGATCTTGTAGAAATTGCATTTGCCATGGAGTAATAGTTTTAAACCAACAAATAATTAGTCCCTTTCTGAGTTATATCTGAAATTAGCACTCATGATATGAATTGGGGAAAAATGACCTGCTCACTTTGTTGTATTTATGTAGCACATTCACCTTGCATAATGAATTGCAATATTAACTTCAGGCAACCTATGATTTTATTTGCTTATATATACTTGTTTAGAGATTATTATTTTCGAGGGTTGGTCACACAAAAGTTGTAATCACCAAATCATAGTGCGGCAACATGTATAGATGTGAAATTTGGTACTCCCTTATTTTGTTCAATGCACATACAAATTTAGAATTGTTTTCCATTCTATAAATTGGACTGAACTAGAGCACTAGTAAATTTCAATGCTACTGACTGGAACATTGATGATCTACAAGACTAAATTTGTGGGTGAGTGTATGCGCGTATATATAAGCGCTTGCATCTATACTGCGTTCAGAAAAAAGACTAAATTTGTGCTACTCAATTCAGTCCAGAGCTTCACAATGACTCATATATCTTGTAGCACTTCCTTTGCCGAGCATTACTATTAATAGCAGCAGATCATCACGTAGGGCATCATCACATGCGTACAACAGTTTGGCTTAGATTGGACCAGATGAGATTGATTTGCTACACCAACATGATTGTAATCCTCAAGGGTAAACAATCTCATTTTCCTGTAAAGAAAATAGCAGCCTAAGTTTCAGGCCATTTGCAATCATTTATATTTGGGTTTATATTTGATTGACTTAAAAGTTGTTGTTGGTCCACTTTAAATATTTTTAGGGGCATTTTGGGAATTTCAACATGGTTGGTTTCTTCATGACAATTACTTTGGGATGATTTAGGATATTACCAACATTTTTGTTTTGCTGTCTCAAGAAATAATATTTTGACTTGTAACTGGAATTTGAATTTGAGTTTTATTTGGGAAAAGTGGTTTTCACTATTGCAGTACATGATGACATGGCAATAATTAGGAGGAGATCACTATAGTTTAATTACAGGGGTGTTACCGTGAGTTCAACGTTGTCCTCGGCAGCGGGGAGGCACGACGAACCATGGGAGCGAGCTGGAGCGGTGAACGAATATAGTGTAGTTGTTGATTTATCGGTTGTTGATTGTTTTGTACTAGTTTACATGAATTTAATGGGTTGCCAAAGATTGATTGTTAATTGATTTGTACCGATTGATCTGAATTAATTGGTTGCCAGATATATGATACGTCTCCGTCGTATCTACTTTTCCAAATACGTTTGCCCTTGTTTTGGACTCTAACTTGCATGATTTGAATGGAACTAACCCGAACTGACGCTGTTTTCAGCAGAATTGCCATGGTGTTATTTTTGTGCAGAAATAAAAGTTCTCGGAATGACCTGAAAATCAACGGAGATTGTTTTTGGAATATATAAAAAATGCTGGAAGAAGAATCCACGTCAGGGGGCCCACACCCTCTCCACGAGGGTGGGGGGCGTGCCCCCTGCCTCGTGGGCCCCCTAACGCTCCACCGACCTCAACTCCAACTCCATATATTCGTGTTCGAAGAGAAAAAAATCAGAGAGAAGGATTCATTGCGTTTTACGATATGGAGCCGCCGCCAAGCCCTAAACTCTCTCGGGAGGGATGATCCGGAGTCCATTCGGGGCTCCGGAGAGGGGAATCTATCGCCATCGTCATCATCAACCTTCCTACATCACCAATTTCATGATGCTCACTGCCGTGCGTGAGTAATTCCATCGTAGACTTGCTGGACGGTGATGGGTTAGATGAGATTTATCATGTAATCGAGTTAGTTTTGTTAAGGTTTGATCCCTAGTGTCCACTATGTTCTGAGATTGACGCTGCTATGACTTTGCTATGCTTAATGCTTGTCACTAGGGCCCAAGTGCCATGATTTCAGATCTGAACCTATTATGTTTTCATGAATATATGTGAGTTCTAGATCCTATCTTGCAAGTCTATAGTCACCTATTATGTGTTATGATCCGTTAACCCCGAAGTGACAATAATCGGGACCATTACCGGTGATGACCGTAATTTGAGGAGTTCATGTATTCACTATGTGTTAATGCTTTGGTCCGGTACTCTATTAAAAGGAGGCCTTAATATGCCTTAGTTTCCAATAGGACCCCGCTGCCACGGGAGGGTAGGACAAAAGATGCCATGCAAGTTCCTTTCCATAAGCACGTATGACTATATTCGGAATACATGCCAACATTACATTGATGAACTGGAGCTAGTTCTGTGCCACCCTGTGTTATAACTGTTGCATGATCGATCGCATCTGACATAATTCTCCATCACCGATCCAATGTCTATGAGCTTTTCTTATATTGTGCTTCGCTTATTTACTTTTCCATTGCTACTGTTAGAATCACTATAAAAACCAAAAACATTACTTTTGCTACCGTTACCACTATTATCATATTACTTTGCTACTAAACACTTTGTTGCAGATATTAAGTTTCCATGTGTGGTTGAATTGACAACTCGGCTGCTAATACTTGAGAATATTCTTTGGCTCCCCTTGTGTCGAATCAATAAATTTGGGTTGAATACTCTACTCTCGAAAACTATTGCGATCCCCTATAGTTGTGGGTTATCAAGACTATTTTCTGGCGCCGTTGCCGGGGAGCATAGTTCTATTCTTTGAGTTACTTGGGATTTATATCTGGTGGTCACTATGAAGAACTTGAAAGATCAAAGAACCAAGATTTTTCCCTCAACTACGAGGGGAGGTAAGGAACTGCCATCTAGCTCTGCACTTGATTCACCTTCTGTTTTGAGTAAACTTGCGACACCTACACATGCTATTGATTCCGATAGGTCGCATGTTATTGATGATGCCACTTCTGCTTTGCATGATACTTATGATGAAACTACTTCTATGCTTGATAATACTGTGCCACTAGGTGAATTTCTTGATGAACAACTTGTTAGGGCTAGAGAGAATGAAATTATTGAAACTGATAATATTGATGAAAGTGATGATGAAGATTCTCCCCCTAGATATGAATTGTCTGTTGTGCCTGAGGGTTATGTTATGGATGAAGAAACTGCTAGAGACTTCTAAGCTTGCAATGATAGATCTAATCTCAAGAAATTATTAGCTAAGCTTAAAGAAAAGTCTTTGAATGCTAGAATGAAATATGACCCTGCTTTTCCTACTTTACCTATCTTTATTACTGATGAGGATTATGATTTCCCTATCGATCCTGAGTTAATTACTTTGGTTGAATCTAATCCTTTTTATGTCTATGAATCTGAAACTGTTGTGGCACATCTTACTAAATTAAATGATATAGCCACCCTGTTTACTCATGATGAGAAAACTCGCTATTACTTTATCCTTAAGTTGTTTCCATTCTCATTAAAGGGTGATGCTAAAACATGGTTTAATTCTCTTGATCCTGGTTGTGTGTGTAGTCCCCAGGATATGATTTATTACTTCTCTGCTAAATATTTCCCCGCTCATAAGAAACAAGCTGCTTTAAGGGAAATATATAACTTTGTGCAAATTAAAGAAGAGAGTCTCCCACAATCTTGGGGAGGCTTCTCCAATTAATTAATGCTTTGCCTGATCATCCTCTCAAGAAAAATGAAATACTTGATATCTTTTATAATGGACTAACCGATGCTTCCAGAGATTACCTGGATAGTTGTGCTCGTTGTGTTTTGAGGGAAAGAACTGTTGATCAAGCTGAATTACCATTGAATAATATGTTGACTAATGAAAATAATTGTACACTTCCTGAACCAACTCCTAAGCCAACTCTGAAGAAAAGGGGTATTCTATTTCTCAGTCCTGAAGATATGCAAGAGGCAAAGAAATCTATGAAAGAAAAAGGTATTAAATCTGAAGATATTAAGAATTTACCACCTATTGAAGAAATACATGGTCTTGATAACCCGACACGGGTAGTAAAGGTAAATTCTCTCTATAGATTTGATAAATGTGAAATTCCATTAGTAAGTTTGCTAGCCAATGCTTGGATGAGTTTGATGCCTTCATGGTTAAAGAAGAGAATTTCAATGCTTATGTTGGTAGACAATTGAAACACAATGTTGATATGCTTGAACACTTGAGTGATTATATGGCTAGTGTTAAAGGTGAACTTAAACTTATTAGTAAGCATGCTTCTATGGTTACCACTCAAGTAGAACAAATGCTTAAAGCTCAGAATGATTTGTTAAATTAATTAAATAATAAGAAAAATGATAATGATGTTAGAGTTATGACTAGAGGTGGTAGAATGACTCAGGAACCTTTGTATCCTGAAGGCCATCCTAAGAGAATTGAGCAAGATTCTTAGAGAACTAATGTTGATGCACCTAGTCCTTCTAAGAGGAACAAAAAGAAAAATGGTAGGACTTTGCATGCTTCCAGTGAACCTGTTGTTGACATACCTGAGAATCCCAATGATATTTCTATTTCTGATACTAAAACACAATTTGGTAATGAACATGAACCTAGTGATAATGTTAATGATGATGTTCATGTTGATGCTCAACCTAGCAATGATAATGATGTAGAAATTGAACCTGCTGTTGATCTTCATAATCCACAATTAAAGAATCAACGTTACGATAAGAGAGACTTTGTTGCTAGGAAGCGCGGTAAATAAAGAGAACCATGGGTTCAGAAACCCATGACTTTTCCTCCTAAACCATCCACGAAAAAGGATGATGAGGATTTTGAGCGCTTTGCTGAAATGATTAGACCTATCTTTTTGCGTATGCGTTTGACTGATATGCTTAAAATGAATCCTTATGCTAGTTACATGAAAGATATTGTTACTAATAAAAGAAAGATACCGGAAGACGAAATTTCTAACATGCTTGCTAATTACACTTTTAAGGGTGGAATACCAAAGAAACTTGGAGATCCAGGAGTACCAACTATACCATACTCCATTAAAAGAAACTATGTTAAAACTGCTCTATGTCATCTTGGAGCCGGTGTTAGTGTTATGCCTCTCTCTTTATATCGTAGACTTGATTTGAATAAGTTGACACCTACTGAAATATCTTTGCAAATGGCTGATAAATCAACTGCTATACCTGTCGGTATTTGTGAGGATGTGCCTGTTGTGGTTGCAAACGTTACTATTTTAACGGACTTTGTTATTCTTGATATTCCCAAGGACGATAGTATGTCTATATTCTTGGAAGACCCATTTTGAATACTACAGGGGCTTGCAATAAAGGCAATGTCATTTTTCATGTTAATGGTGTTGAGCATATGGTACACTTTTCGAGAAAACAACCTCAAGTCCACAGTATCAATTTTATTGGAAAATTTTCAACAATTACTATTGGAGGTTTTGAATTTCCTTTTCCTACTATCAAGAAGAAATATGATATTCTTATTGTTGGGGATGTGCATATCCCCATTGAGGTAACCTAGTGTTATTCGAAATTTCTTCGGTTTCATGTTATTCGAAATGAGTTTGTTAACAAGATCTGATCAACCTTGTTAGTGGATTCCTTTTGATGAGCATGAGATGGATAAAGTTAGAAAACACAACTCTCTGTGCCCTCTTTTTACTTTCTGCTATTTATATTAAATAAAGCAAAAAATAGTATTTTTCTGTCTGTTTTCTGAATTATCCATGCAATAAAAAACACCCCGAAAATAAAAGTTCTCCAAATGCCCTGAAAATTAAATATGATTTTTTTCTAGAATATTTAAGAATATCTGGCACTGAGAACACAGCAGGGGGAGCAGCCACGTGCCCACGAGGGTGGAGGGTGCGCCCCCTAACTCGTGGACCCCACGTGCGTCCCCTCCACTTATTCCAGCCACCACACACTCCTTCTTCCTCTCAAAAAAATCACTAGCCAACTCAAACCCGAGGTCTTGCTCATCTTGCTGCCATTTTCGATCTCCTTGCTCAAAGCTCCTCTCACAAAACTGCTTTGGGGGATTGTTCTTTGGTATGTGACTCCTCCAATGGTCCAATTAGTTTTTGTTCTAGTTCTTTATTCATTGCAAATTTTTGTTGCTTAGGTGCCCTTGTTCTTGAGCTTGCATGACAAATTTATATGGTCAAAAGTAGTTTTAATGCATGATATAGCCTCTAGACACTTGTAGGAGTAGTTGCTATCAATTTTGTTGAGTTTGGTTCACTTTTATTTTAAGTTACTAAAAATTTCAGAATTTTTTTCAGATGAAGAAATACGTTTAGGAAAATGTACCACGGTGGTTCCTCAAGGAAGCAAGGCCCAAGGACCGCAATACGTGAGCCGGACAATGAACTACCAAGAGATGCTCAAGTGCGGCCTTATGAATGGCCGTTAGAGGACTTTATGGTTCGGGCAGGGATTAAGGAGGAATTTGAAGCACATGTGTGTAACGCCGATCTTGAGAGCTTCGTGGCAGATAAGTGCCGTCAGTACCTCTATTTAACTAATTCATTTGTGAGAATATTTAAATTTACATTGTCACGCAATTCTCAAACTGTCCTATTTGATCTTTATGATAAATCTTATACCATGGACTTAGAAGATTTTAACACTGCTTGTAAACTCACACAGTGGGGTAATGTTAGCGAACCTCGCAAATCTGAATATAAAGACTTTCTTGCTAGTATAACTGTGGGGGAATCTAGGGAAATCACGCAAGCTACCATAGGGAGCATTCATTTTCCTGCAATACATTATTTTGCTCCCTTCGTAGGTAGATGCATAAATGATAAGGATGAGGCATGTCACATGTGTGTTCCTGATCTTAGTGTTCTCAAGAGTGTTGTATTAGGAGATTGACAATATAACTTGGGGGGCCATTGTTGCACGTAGGTTGCATAATAATAGTATTGATGGAGATTTCTTTGGTGGAATTTATGCAACCCGTTTAGCTAATTTTCTTGAGATACCCATACGTGGAGATGATATTAAGTTGCCTCCTGCTTATTTAGATTATAATGCCATGGTTCGTCATCAGTTTGTTGAGAGGAACAATCTGTTCCTCCAGTACCGGCTAATCTTCGACAGACGACGCACCTATCACGTCGCTCTCCCTGCTCCTGCTTTCTTTGACTTTCAGGCAAAAGGGAGATATGTTATAACCAGGGAGGAGGCGACCGAGTATGAGAGGAGGGCAGAGGCAGCTCGCCTCTAAGCTGCAGCTCATTAGGCAATTGCCGCTGCATCTCAGTACGACCCCGGCTACAACTTTGATCCATGGGCATAGACCAGCTTAGGCCAAAAGCCTAAGCTTGGGGGGGGGTACGTATCTCTCACCGATATTATATTCATGTTCACACACTCTTGCCAGTTGTCGGTGCTCATACTTTTTCATTGTATCATCCATGCTAGTTTATCTTCTTTTTAAGCTTTCTTCTTGTGTGTTTGAAAAACCTTAAGAAAAACCAAAAAAATTAGTTGTAGCTTTCAGCTAGTTTACTTTCCATGCATGTAGTAGTAGTAATTAAAATAAAACCCAAAAAGATTTATCGTTCTTCTTTTGCCTGTCGGGAGCTTTCCCGTGCAAATAGTTTTATTTCTTTTCTTTCCTTTGGGGGTTAAGAGGAGAAGACTTAATGAAAATGTTGAGTGGCTCTCATATGCATTACTCTTGATCTAACAAAGAGCCCATATTACATTGTCTTCTCTCTTGAATTGAATGCTTGTAGATTCCAGCTTAGTCCAATGCACGTGCACTATTATTATTTTCCACACTATTCAGTTGTGCAAGTGAAAGGCAATAATGACGATATATGATGAACTGATAGAGATGAGAAAAGCTGGTATGAATTCGACCTCTCTTGTTTTTGTAAATATGATTAGTTCAGCATTCCTGATTCAGCCTATTATAAAAGAAACATGTTTGCAATGACAATTAGAGATTGTAGTTGCTTATGCCATGCTTAATTAGCTAGGAGTTTATAATGGTTTGTCTTACGTGCCAACATGCTATTAAAATGGTTGTGATGTGGTATGATAGGGTGGTATCCTCCTTTGAACGATTCGAGTGGCTTGACTTGGCACATGTTCACGCATGTAGTTGAAACAAAATCAACATAACCTCTACGATATTTATGTTTATGGTGCATTATATCCTACTCATGCTTGCATTCGGTGTTGATTAATTTTAATGCATGTTCATGACTGTTGTCGCTCTCTAGCTGGTCACTTCCCAGTCTTTTTCTAGCCTTCACTTGTACTAAGCGGGAATACTGCTTGTGCATCCAACTCCATAAACCCCAAAGTTATTCCACATGAGTCCACCATACCTTCCTATATACGGTATCTACCTATCGTTCCAAGTAAATATGTATCCTCCATGCTAGGCGGGTTATTCTCAAGAGGTGTGGACTCTGCTCCTCATTCACGAGAAAATGGTTGGTCACCGGGATGCCCAGTCCCATGCTCAAATCAAATCAAAATAATTGCAAACAAAACTCCTCCAGGATTGTTGTTAGTTGGAGGCACCCGTTGTTTCGGGCAAGCCATGGATTGATGCTTGTTGGTGGTGGGGGAGTATAAAATTTACCATTCTGCTTGGGAACGGCCTATAATGTGTGTAGCATGGAAGATATCGAGATCTCTCGGTTGTTATGTTGACAATGAAAGTATACCGCTCAAAATATTATTCATCTCTATTTCAAAACCGAGCTTTGGCACCTCTACGAATCCCTGCTTCCCTCTACGAAGGGCCTATCCATTTACTTTTATGCTGAGTCATCATCCTCTTATTAAAAAGCACCAGTTGGAGAGAACTGCTGTCATTTGCATGTATTATCGTTAGTTTACATTGAGTATGACTTGACTGGATCACTTTTACCATGAATTACAATGTCTAGTCAGTCCTTGATCTTTAAAGGTGCTCTGCATTTATGTTTTGCAGTCTAAGAAAGGGCTAGCGAGATACCATCTTGTTATATCATATTATGATTCTTCTGAGAAAGTGTTGTCATCCGAGATTTATTATTATTGCTCGCTAGTTGATTATGCCATTGAAATGAGTAAATATGAAACCTAAATATTATTGTGAATATGATTAGTTCATAATCTTTGCTGAAAACCTGAATGTTGGCTTTACATATTTACAACAACAAGAGCAAACAGAGTTTGTAAAAGCTTTTCCTTATCACTTTCAGTTTATCAACTGAATTGCTTGATGACAAGCATAGATTTAAGCTTGGGGGAGTTGATACGTCTCCGTCGTATCTACTTTTCCAAACACTTTTGCCCTTATTTTGGACTCTAACTTGCATGATTTGAATGAAACTAATCCGGACTGACGCTGTTTTCAGCAGAATTGCCATGGTGTTATTTTTGTGCAAAAATAAAAGTTCTTGGAAAGACCTGGAAATCAACGGAGATTATTTTTGGAATATATAAAAAATACTGGAAGAAGAATCCACGTCAGGGGGCCCACACCCTGTCCACGAGGGTGGGGGGCGCGCCCCTACCCCCTGGGCGTGCCCCCCTGCCGTGTGGGCCCCCTGACGCTCCACCAACCTCAACTCCAACTCCATATATTCGTGTTTGGGGAGAAAAAAATCAGAGAGAAGGATTCATCATGTTTTACGATACGGAGCCGCCACCAAGCCCTAAACTCTCTCGGGAGGGCTGATCTGGAGTCCGTTCAGGGCATCGGAGAGGGGAATCCGTCGCCATTGTCATCATCAACCTTCCTCCATCACCAATTTCATGATGCTCACCGCCGTGCGTGAGTAATTTGTCAGGACCCCGACTCGATGTCACATCGATCTAGCCGGTAACACCTCATATCACTTTGCGGCCTCACGCACGGTATCCCCTCGGGTGTCGCCTTACCTTTGCCCGGGACCGTTTGCGCCTTTTGGCTCACGTATATGATAGTGTCGCTAGCATCCATATGATAAGGAGCCCGGGCTGACATGACTAGTCGTAAACCCAAAGTGGCACAGACTTACAGGGACAGGCATCCATGACCCAGCTTCGAACGTGTCGGTCATCAGCAAATGGGTCCGGGCTGTAGCACTGGGCTAGCAGGACTCCGGTAAACCGGGCTGTAGCGGGCTAACAGGACTCCGGTACTCAAAGCGTGACATTTCCCCGAAGGGACAGACACAGGAACGAAGAAGGACACATGCCAGCCAGCCTAAGTGTTCCAGAGCAGTAGCAAGCTACCATGGCTCAGCGGTAACACTAGGAGACATTTCCCGGTAAGAGAGGCTACTAAAGATAAACAACTAGATAGTCAGATCCCACACATACCAAGCATTTCAATCATACACACAATATGCTCGATATGTGCAAATACAACGAAGCATCACAACATGACTCTACGACACAAGTACTTTATTTAAGGCTCAGGGAGCCATACATAACATACACAAAGGTACGGGTCTCACGACCCAACATACAAGTCATACAGTCATACAAACCAGCAGCGGAAGTAACTTGTCTGAGTACAGACAACTAGTAAAATAAAAGAGGCTTGGAAAGCCTAGCTATACTACATGGTCCTTCACAAGCTCAGGGTCACCACCTGGGTCTTTAGCCTACTCGTTGATGTCAACGTCTACATAGAACCCATCGGAAGGGGTTGCAGCGTCTTCTGTAAAAATGTAGATTATAGCATCATGAGTACAAAGGTACTCAGCAAGACTTACATCAGATCCTACATACATGCATAGTATCAAGAATGGTTGGTGGAGTTATTGCAGCAAGCCAGCTTTGACTCTTGGCTAGGCTATCCTACGATACTCCAACTTGAAATGGTTTTGCGCACACGAGTCCACTACTCACCACTTCAATACACTACCGAGGATCCACCTCCGTCTTCCTACGGAAGAGCCATCCTCGGCACTCACACTTATCTTGAGGCTTTTAGTAGTTCCCATTTACTTGTCTATGAACTGTATAGGCAACCAAGTAGTCCTTTACCGCGGACGCGGCTATTCGAATAGATCATGTTAACCCTGCAGGGGTGTACTCCTTCATACACGCTCTCACCACTTACCGTCGTTTACACGACATGTACTCGGCAACCTTCAAGCGGAGGCCCAACGTGGGTGTCGGCCACGACCTACCTAATCACCTAAGCCTCCAGTCCAGGTTTATCGCCTATTCAGGTTCCATCCGCAGGGAGTCCGGCCGAGGTTTCCCATACGGCCCCGAACGATGTGAACAGGGTTCCCGAGATACCTAACGGGTATTCGGTACACCCGGCCACGTACCTACCGCATCACAGCCCACCCCTACGGTCAGCGCTGTCCACGGCCTCCAGTAGGCTACAAACACCAGAAACTACTTGCAACTCCTGGACAGAGAACTAGGGTGAATAAGAAGCCGAGAGGGTCCATTGGTTTCGGGCCCAATGCATGGTAGTAGCTAATTCTTAAATCACACATACAGATCTCAGTGCTTAAGGTCGGCTTCAAAGAAACAACCCACCATGTACTCCTACATGGCCTCTCATCGATACCTTTACCAAATCGTGTTCACCACACCACTCTCATTACCGACATAATCATTTCACTCTAGCCATCACCCAGATGAACCAGACCTGACACGACTCTAAGCATAGCAGGCATATCAAGGTAGGAACAACACATACATATGGCTCAATCAACTCCTACACATGCTAGTGGGTTTCATCTAGTTACTGTGGCAATGACAGGTCATGCAGAGGAAATGGGTTCAACTACCGTAGCACACAGCAGTTTGAAACGCGTTGTCTTAATGCAGTAAAAGAGAGCAGGAGCGAGAACATGGGATTGTATCGATATGATCAAATGGTTGGTTGCTTGCCTGATGGTTCGATGCACTGATACGGTTCTTCGTTAGGGTAATCACGGTACTCCTCGGAGGCAGAACCTGTCGCAAAGAACACCGATACACAACCATCACCAAACAATGTGCAACAATATGATGCATGCATGAAACATAGCAATATGAGTGTGTTGGGCTAATGCAACTAAGACCAGAAGGGTTTGAGCAAATTTGAATCAAAGATTCAAATTTCAAACTCAAACATGGCCCTTTAAAGTGCTTTTCCTTGTTCTGCTTAAAACATCAATTTAACTTGTTTGATCATGCATGAAAATAGTACAGATGGATAGATTGGATTTTTCTGATCATTTTTCATATATAATTTGTCCAATTTGGAGTTACAGAATAAAAGTTATGAATTTTTGAAGTTTAAATAATATTCTAGAATTTCCTGATTTAATTTAAATCCAGAAATATAATTATTGCGCCAGCATGACGTCAGCATGACGTCAGTGGTCAACTGCGGCTGGCTGGGGTCAAACCTGACGTGTGGGGGCCACACGTCAGTGACAGGGGGGGTTTAACAGGATTAAATTAATCCTAATTAGGGATTAGTGGCGCTGGGGCCCACTGTCAGTGTCAGGGGGGTTGACTAACGGTAATTAGCACTAACTGACCACCTGGCCGATGGGGCCCACGCGTCAGTGACCCTGGGGGGGTCAAACCCCAGGTCACACAAGTCAAACCCGCCGGCGGTTAGTCGCCGGCGAGGTCCGCGGCGTACAGGGGCCTCGGGTTTCCTCTGTGGTGCTCCAAACGGCGTGCGGCTAGGTGCGTTGGATAGCTAGCTCGATGGCGCGTCGGACGGTGGCCGTGTCTGGGCCTGGGGTGGCCGGAGTCGACGGCGGCGAGCTCGGCTGCGGCCGCCGGAGTTCGGTCGTGCGCGGAAACGGGGTTGGAGCTCGAAGGCGAGCTAAGCGAGGCGCTAGGGATGCTCTACGGGGCCTTAGGAACTTGTTGGACTCGCCGGGGTGACCAAATGGTCACCAGAGCTGCGTCGACGGCGAGCTCGGCGGCGGCGGAGGTTCGGCCGTGGTGGGGAGGAGGCTACGGTGAGGGAACGAGGGGGAAAAGAGGGGGAAACGGTGGCGGAGCTCACCGCGGTGCTGCAGGGATGGTTAGCGGGCTCGGGGGCGGCCGGAGTGCAGCGAATCGACGGCGATGACCTCCGGTGGCCGAGGAGGGGAACGGCGACGTAGGCGGCGATGCAGGGCTTCCGGAGACCCGTGGAGCGGTGGGGAGGAAGAGGGGGTCGAGGCGGAGCTCCTGAGCTAGTCGGGGGAGCGAGGGGTGGCCGGTGACGGCTGCTATGGCGAA